>NW_022438050.1:0-19506 GCF_009761245.1 Sapajus apella | reverse complement strand
TCACCAGTAGTGCACAAGTAGTGCACATTTTCCTCATTCTCACCAAAACTTGTTGTTTTTTGTTTTGTCTCTTTTGCTTTGTTTTTCATAGTAGCCGTTCTTATGGCTGCGAGAGACTATGTTGTCATGGTTTTGATTTGCCTTGACCTAGTGATTGTTGTTGTTGAGTATTTTCTCATGTGCTTATTGGCCATTTGTGTGTTTTCTTTGGAAAAATGTCTATTGAAGTCCATTGCTCATTTTTTAAAATCAAGTTCTTTTTTTATCATCAAGTTATAGTAATTCTTTATATATTTTGGACCTTAACTGCTTATCAGATGTGTAATTTTCAAATTTCTCCCATTCCGTGGGTTGCCTTTTCACTCTGTTGATAACGTCCTTTGAAGCATGAAGGTTTTTAATTTTGATGTAGTTCAATTTATCTGTCTCTTGTGGTTGTTGCTTATGTTTTTGGTGTCATTTCTAAAAGATCATTGCCAAATCCCAAATCCAATGTCGTGAAGTTTTTCCCCTGTTTTTTTTCTTCCTAGTAGTTTTAGAATTTTAAATTTGCATTTAAGTATTTGATCTACTTTTAGTTAATCTTTTTATGGTGTAGGATAAGGATCTAACTTAATTTTTTTGCATGTGAATATCCAATTTTCCCAATACAGTTTTTTGAAAAGACTGTTATTTTGTCATTTAATGGTTTTTGTATCCTTATAGAAAAGTATTTAACCATATATGTATATGTTTATTTCTTGGCTTTCTATTCTATTCTCCCATGAAGCCATCTGCTCTAGGGCTTTTCTTTCTCAGGAGCTCCTTGATTACTAATGCAATCTCTTGGAAAATTGTATGTTTATTCAGATTTTCTATGTCTTTATGATTCAGTCTTAGTAGGTTGTTTTTAAAATTTGGCCATTTCCTCTAGATTATCCAATTTGTGGGTTATATTGTTTATAAAACTGTCTTATAATTATTTGTGTTTCAATAAAATTGGCATTAGTATTTTCCCTTCTTTTATTTCTGAATTTAGTTCAGTCTTTTCTCTCAATCATAGTTAATCTAGCTAAAGGTTGGTCAATTTTATTTAAAATTTCAATGAACCAACTCATGTTTTTGTTTATTTATTCTTTCCTATTATTTTTCTGTTCTCCATTTTGTGTCTATCTGCTCTAATCTTTGTTATTTCTTTCTGCTAGCTCCTTCTTGCTATTGTTTCCAGGTTTTTAATATATAAAGTTAAGCTTTGAATTTAAGATCTTGGTTAATAAGTCTTTCTTCCTTTTTTTTTTTTTTCTTTCGGCATGTTAAATACACCATCTCACTGCCCTCTGGCCTGCAGTGTTTCTCAAGAGAAATATCCTGATAATCTTAGAAGAAAGTATCATGTATTTACAGAGTACATGACAACTTGCTTTTTTTTGCTACTTTCAAGATATTTTCTTTGTCTTTGAATTCAACACTTTTGACTATAATTTGTCTTAGTATGTGTACATTCTTTCTGAATTTATCCTACTTGGAGTTCTCTGAGCTTCTCGTATTTGTATATTCATTTCTTTCCTAAATTTACTATATTTTCAGTCATTATTTCTACAAATAAGCTATCTTCATTTTTCTCTCCTGCTTCTCCTCCTTGGACTCCTGTAGTACATACGTTGGTACCCTTGGTAATGGTCCACACATGTCTGAGGCTCTATTCACTTTTCTTCATTCATTTTTCCTTTTTCTTTTTCAGATTCAATAATTTCAAATGACTTGTCTTCAAGTTATCTGATTAGTTCTTCTGTCTGTTCAAATCTGCTGTTGAACCCTTCTAATGAAATTTCTAATTGTTATTGTATGTTTTAGCTCCATAATTTTAGTTTAGTTCTTTTTAAAATATGTTATCTCTTTGTTGGTATTCTCATTTTGTTCACATATAATATTCCCAATTTATTTTAGTCATCCATTCATGTTTTTCTTTATCTCTTTGAGAAAATTTAAGTCAGCTACTTGAAAGTGTTTAGTAAGCTCAATGCCTATATGTCTTCAGAGACTATTTCTGGGGATTTATTTTTTTCCTTTGAATGGACCATGCATTCCTATTTCTTTGTATATCTCTGAACTTTCATTGAAAATAGAGCATTTGAAAAAACAGACACCTTTCCCAATCTTTGCACAGAGTCCATGCAGAAGATACTGACTCATCGGCATGACATGAAGCCTTAAAGTTCCCTCTTAAGGCTTAAGGGAGTGTTCTGAACATGTATATTCCTGGTCCTGTCCATGAGTCATTTGTTTCCCCAATTCTTCATATACATGACAGTTTTTAAATGCATTGTTTTATCTAAGAGTCACACTACTGCATCTTCTGGGGCTTTAACTGTTCAACTGTATTCCCCAGTAGGCAATCTCTTGTCTCAGAGGTCTTCACAATTGCAGCTCTTGAGGTTTTCATGAACCATCACCACTGCTTCCCATGGCTTCCTTCAGACTGCGATCAAATCTAGTTTTTCTCTTTTGTACTTTGAGTTAATGACACTTCAGGCAGCCTGAAGACAAGTGAGGATGTTGCAAACTCGGTTCCCTATAATCTTCAGTTCACCAAAGGGAGTTGAGGACTGGGCCACCACTTCTCTCACACTGTGCGACAGTGTTTATGCGATCCGGTCAGGGTTTCGATCACAAAGCACTCGCCATCATTGAGACAGTATGCAAGGTCCTTGTCTCGGCAGAATTTGAAGTGCTCAGGTCGCTCTGTGGAATACGTCGTCGTAGGAAATTTGGGGCTGGTGCTAGTTTCTGGTGTCCTGGTGGTAGAGGACGAGGAAGAGGAGGAAGACGACGAGGCAGCATCCTGAAAGGGAGACAGGGTCCAGGAGGGAGTAGAATCGTGAAGGTAGGAGGAGGTAGTGTATGCCGCAGTGGGCCAGGAGGGCATTGCCTGGATGCTTGGGGTTCCTGGCACCGGGGGTCGGGAGCCCGGCGTGCTGCTACTGAAGAAGGCGGCCCTGGTAGATAGGACCGTCGCGGGGGGGGGGGGGCCCGCAGTGTTCCGTGCTGTGGTAGAGCGCGGGCTGGCCCAGATGGGCACCCGGTGCCTGGGGAAGCGAGTGGGCACCCGAGTGATGGTGATGAAGCGGGTGCTAATCCGGTTGGGCGTCCTGGAGGAGGCGGCGCCCCCGGCGGAGGGGGTGGCGGGGGTCGTGGTGGCGGTCTCCATGGCCTTGGGGAAAGAGCTGGGCTTGGAGAGGAAGAAGGGGTCCTGGCCCATCCCCTTGGAGTCCATCAGGTCGGTGGGCACGTACTCCTTGACGGAGCCCACCACGATCCGTTTGAGAAGCATGAGGCTGAGCCCCAGGCCGATGAAGCCGATGAACAGAGGCACCACGCACAGCCACGCCTGCTGCCGGTTCCGCACGATGCAGTCGCTACAGCGTCACTCCCGGGGCGGCTCGGCCGCCCCTTCGCCGCCGCCGTCCGGGCCCCCGCCCGCCGCTGCCGCCGCCGCAGCCGCCGCGGTGCCCTCCTCAGCCGAGGCGGCGGCTCCCGAAGCGGAACCAGGGGGCGAGGCAGCGGCCGCCCCTTCACTCATCGTAGGAGCCGGTCTTCACCTTCGCCACCCACCCCCCCGCCCCAGGGCCGCGCCAGAGGCATGGGGCTGCGTGGGCCGGGCGCAGGCTCCGGCGGCGGCGGACTCGGGCGCAGGCAGCGGCCGCGGTGGCAGCATGCTAATCGGCTCCCTGCCCCCACGTCGCTCCCCCGGAGAGGCGGGCGGCGCGCGGGGAGGAGAGGAGCGGGGGAGGGGACGGGGCTGGGGAGGGGGCGGCGAGGAGCGCGGAAGAGGGGCGAGACGGGCCCCCGGCGCCGCCGGTCGGTCAGGGAGCTGCGGGGCGCGTCTGCAGCCCGCCAAGCGGCCTCCTGAGCGCCGGGGCCCCGCGCCCGCCGCTGCCGCTGCCCGCCGCCTGCGAGCGCTCCAGCCGCGCCGGCATCCTCGGGGCACCGCGCCCGGCCGGCTCCCTGGGGCGCCCCTCGCGCCGCGTGTGCGCCTCGCGCCGCCGTCAGTGGCCCCGCCGGCCGGCCGCATTCAGACACAGAGGGCCGGCCTCGGCGCCGCGATCCTCGGCTGCTGCTCTGCAAGCCATTGTAAATCTTAAATGGGGTACAGGGGCTCATGCCTGTAATTCCAACACTTTGGGAGGTCAGGCGAGAGGATCGCTGGAGTCCAGGAGTTCGAGACCAGACTGCAACATAGAAAAACCTTGCGTCTACAAAAAAATTAAAAAATCAGCCAGGCATGGTGGCTTGTGCCTGTAGTCCCAACCACTCACAGAAGACTGTGAGGATAATCTGAGCCCTGGGAGGTCAAGGCTGCAGTGAGCCATGATGGTGCCACTGCGCTCTAGCATGGGTGACAGAGTCAAATGCTGTCTTAAAATATATATATATTCTGGCCACGCGTGGTCGCTCACACCTGTAATCCCAGCACTTTGGGAGGTCAAGGTGGGTGGATCAACTGAGGTCAGGAGTTCAAGACCAATCTGGCGAACATGGTGAAACCTCATGTCTACTAAAAATACAAAAAATTAGCCAGGCGTGATGGCGGGCACTTGTAATCCCAGCTACTTGGGAGGCTGAGGCAGGAGAGTCACTTGAACTCAGGAGGCGGAGGTTCCAGTAAGCAGAGATTGCGCCATTGCACTCTAGCCTGGGCAATGAGATTGAAACTCTGTCTCCAGAATATATGTATATTTTGTTTGTGTGTGTGTGTGTGTGTGTGTGTGTGTGTGTGTGTGCGCGCGCGCGTATATATATATGTGCATATATATATATACGCACACACACACACACACATATATAAACATATATATAAACATATATATAAAAACACACATTTATATATAAACACAGACACACATTTATTCTATACCCTGAAGTGTGAAAATCTTACTGCATTTGTGTTTTATGTACCTTCAAAGGACGATCAGTTTGATCTGGAAATACAGAACCTGGACCATTCATTATGCATCTAAGCTTCTTTTTCTGAAATTCTCTTTGACCCTTCACTGACTTGTTTATGTTTTAGTCCCCTGCCACAAGCTGAAGTGATGAGGGGAAAACCCATAATTTGAATTTGGCCCTTGAGAGCTCATGGAGAAATAGGAAGTATCTCGATCTGGATAGTCTGATCGATAACTGTGCCACACATTTTCTTTGTTTTTATTTAAGAGACAAGGTCTCTGTTGCTTGGGCTGCAGTGCAGTTGCATCATTATAACTCACAGCAGCCTCAACTCCTGGGCTCAGATGATCCTCCTTCTCTGTCTCCCAAGGATCTGGGACCACAGGCACACACTACCACATCTGTCTAATTTTTAAATTTTTTTGTAGAGATGGAGTCTCACTATGTTGACCAGGCTGGTCTCGAACTCCTGGCCTCAAGCAATCTTCATATCTCAGTCTCCCGAAATTCTAGGCTACAGGTGGGAGTCACTACACCTGGCTTGTGCCACACACTTTACCAGCATCTTGGTTCTTCGGTTGAACAACAGCCTCTCTGGGATTGTGAAAAAGGAGTCACGGGCTGGGCACAGTGACTCACACTTGTAATCACAGCACTTTGGGAGGCCGAGGCGAATGAAGGCCAAAAGTTGAGACCTTCCTGGGCAACAGAATGAAACCCTGTCTCTACTAAAAACAAACAAAAACAAACAAATAAATAAGAAAAAGGAGTCCAGATTTAGCACATCAGGGGCCAGTTGAAACCAAGTCTGCTGGAGAAACTTTCATGTACCTCAGAATTAGACATTTTTGAAATGTTAGCTCATGGGTAGGCGCTTCTGTCTTGGAATTAGTTAAAGGGATGAAGATACGAAGGTTCCCAGGAGGTGATGGTGCAAAAATAGTAGGATACAAAATAACTTTGAGGCCAGACACGGTGGTTGGTCCGCACCTGTAATCCCAGCACTTTGGGAGGCCAAGGTGGGTGGGACCAACTGAGGTCAGGAGTTTGAGACCAGCCTGGCCAACATGGAGAAATCCCGTCTCTACTAAACATACAAAATTAGCTGAGTGTGGTGGTGCATGCCTGCAGACCCAGCTACTTGAAAGGCTGAAGCAGGAGAATCACCTGACCCAGGGTGGCAGAGGTTACAGCGAGCCGAGATTGCGCCATTGCACTGCAGCCTGGGAGAAAAGATCAAAGCTCTGACTCAAAAACAAACAAACAAAAAACCACAATAACATTGAGATTCCTGATTTCAGGAATGGGTTTGTGCCAGTTTTCTCAATTCTAAATAGATGAGAAAACTGTTGCTGTCATCTGTGAGTAGGCCAATCAAATAATTATTTCTAATGACCATTTGGGTCTGCAAATCAGATGTAAATATGGATCTGGCTTGGTGGAAGAGTACATCTTTGAGAAATCTTTATAAATCTGGAAAAGTGGTCTGAGGAATACTTTCTGTATCTTCAAATATTCCTCAGTTTGATCTGGGAGTAGGTTTACCTTTTTTTTTTTTTTTGAGGCGGAGTCTCACCCAGGCTGGAGTGCAGTGTTGCAATGTCAGCCCACTGCAACCTCTGCCTCCTGTGCCCAGGCAATTCACCTGCCTCAACCTCCTGAGTAGTCGGGATTACAGGCATGTGCTACCATGTCCGGCTAATTTTGTATTTTTAGTAAAGATGGGAATTCACCATGTTAGCCAGGCTGGTCTCAAACTTCTGACCTCAGCCCACCTCAGCCTCCCAAAGAGCTGATATTAGAGGTGTGAGCCACCACACCTAGCCATGACTTACTATTAATACCTGTTCATCTACTTTTTTTCTTTCTTTTTTCTCTCTCTCTTTTTTAAATAGAGTCAGGGTCTTGCCATGTTTCCCAGGCTGGTCTTAAACTCCTGGGCTCAAGCAATCTGCACACCTTGGCTTCTCAAAGTGCTGGGATTACAGGCATGAGCCACTGTACCCGGCCTTACTCTGAGACAAGATCTCACTGTCTCCCAGGCTGGAGTGCAGTGTGCAGTGGCATGATCTCACTGCAGCCTCGACCTCCTGGGCTCAAGCGACCCTCCCACCTCAGCCTCCTGAGTAGCTGGCACTACAGCACAGGTCACTACATGATGAGGTATTGTCATGTTGCCCAGGCTGGTCTCAAATTCCTAGGCTCAAGCTATCTGCCACCTTAGCCTCCCAAAGTGCTGACATTAGAGGCATGAGCCACCATGCCCAGCCATCATCTGCTTTTTAAGAATGCTTTCCAAAGGCCGTTTGTGGGTTTGTTCTTTTCCTCCATTGGAAAAGACAAATTTATCCTCAATGAGCTTAGAGGCAGTTTTGTTCTACAAAGTTTTCCACAGGTCTGAAACATGTTTTAGAGATGGGCTGCTAGTCTGCTGAATTACAGTTCAGTGGCCATTTATTCTTAAGTGCTGGGCTAGGGACTGTTGTGGGTAATGAGTTGAACAATAGGTTCTTGTCCTCTAGGAGAGAATCACATGGCTACACAGAGTATGTTAAGGCCACAGAAAAATCCACAGGAAGATTTACGGGGCTTTAAGGGAAAAAAGGATTGGTAGTATGTTTGATTACAGTTATCAGGGAGACTTTCATGGCAGAGGAAACTTTGGGGTTCAGTATGGAATGTGTTACAGGATTTCATAGGTAGATCCAGAGGGGTGGAGAAAACAGTTCAGATTTTGATAACTTGGTTGCTGTAGAGCATTCTCAACCTAGGAGTGTGGCATTTGGTAAATCTGGATAAATCCGCATTAATAAACATAGTAGTTACCAACGATAAGCGATCTTTTTGTAAGACCAGTGTGCAGGCAGGCAGTTTGGGAGGTTGGGGCGGGTGGATCGCCTGAGGTCAAAAGTTCAAGACCAGGCTGGCCAACATGGTGAAACCCCATCTCTACAAAAAGTGCAAATATCAGCCGGGTGTGGTGTCAGGCACCTGTAATCCCAGCTATTCAGGAGGCTGAGGCAGGGGAATCACTTGAATCCGGGAGGTGGAGGTTACAGCGAGCCAAGATCATACCACTGCACTCCAGCCTTTTGATCCTAGATGTGTCCCATCCTCTCGGGTTTTGTTCTGGCATTAGGCTTTCCACCTGCCTCCTCCATCTTCTTATAAATGTTTTTGTTCAATGGTTGATTTACAGCTTTGAAACTCAGAGGAATGGACTGGTGTTTATCTATGACATGTGTGGTTCTAATTATGCCAACTTTGAGCTGGATCTTGGCCAGAAAGTCCTAAACCTGCTGAAGGTAAGGCTGTGGGAGGGCCCTCTCAACTTTCCCTTTCAATACTTGGGATTTTTTAAATTATTATTCTTTGGGAAAAGATTTAGGAGTGAGGCAAGCTTCAGACATTATGTTCTATGTAAAGGTCATCTGGAAATGATGACTCCTATCTGCCTCCTTAGAACAAGAGATGGTCTTAAAAGTGAAGTGGGAGGAATTAAGGTAAAAAATACACAGGAACATTCTGAGTCATAAAAGTGGGTTGGGCTGGGCACCATGACTAACGCCTGTAATCCCAGCACTTTGGGAGGCTGAGGCACACTTACGTGTCTAAGGTGCATATGAAGCATACATAAATTTTCTGCTTAGGCTTGGGTCCCATCCCAAGATATCTCATTACAAATATGCAGATATTCCAAAATCTGGAAAAAATTCAAAATCTGAAACACTTCTGGTCCCAAGTATTTTGGATAAGGAATACCCAACCTGTGTTACGAATGGTGCTGTTATGAACGTTCTTAAACATGTTTTCTGGTGAGTATGTGTAAGAGGGTCTCTAGGGGACTGTTTCTCAATCTTTTTTCATTATTGTCTCATGGGGAGACTTTTAAACATTTTCCCCCTAATAATTCCACTTCTAATGAAATTTTAATACCATAGATATACTGTATATCTCTATGTACCCTTTTTAACATTTATTTTATTTCATTTTATTTTTTTGAGATGGAGTCTCACTCTTGTTACCCAGGCTGGAGTGCAGCGATATGATCTTGGCTCACTGTAACCTCCACCTCCTGGATTCAAGTGATTCCCCTGCCTCAGCCTCCTGAATAGCTGAAATTACAGATGCCCGACACCACGCCCGGCTAATTTTTGTACTTTTTGTTGAGATGGGATTTCACCTTGTTGGCCAGGCTGGTCTTGATCTTTTGACCTCAGGTGATCCACCCGCATCAACATCCCAAAGTGCTAGGATTACAGGCATGAGCCACTGCGCCCAGCCCTTTTCACCACTTTCAAAAGACTGATTCTTTTTTGTTGTTTGTTTGTTTGTTTTGAGATGGAGTCTTGCTGTCCCCCAGGCTGGAGTGCAATGGCACAATCTCGACTCACTGCAACCTCTGCCTCCTGGATTTAAGCGATTCTCCTGCCTCAACCTCCCAAGTAGCTGGGATTACAGGTGCCCGCCACCATGCTTGGCTAATTCTTGAATTTTTTGTAGACACGGGTTTTTACCATGTTGGCCAGTCTAGTTTCAAACTCCTGACCTCAAGTGATCCACCCACCTCGGCCTCTCATAGTGCTGGGATTACAGGTGTGAGCCACCACACCTGGCCTCAGAAGACTGATTCTTATCTGACATGTCACTCTCTGTTCTCTTCAGTTACCCTTTAGTGCTACTGATCTGGGGAATCCCTAGCACTCCTCTATGGAGAATACACAGCATCTAGAACAAAATTCTCCAAAGGCCTCTTCACTGAAGTGTGATAAACTACTTTCATCTTTTCCTTCAAAGATGCAACCATTTATTTCAGGGTCTAAAGGTCCCTTTTTTTTTTTTTTTTTTTTTTTTTTTTTTTCCTGAGACAGAGTCTTGCTCTGTTGCCAGGCACCAGGCTGGAGTACAGTGGCTCAATCTCGGCTCACTGCAACCTCTGTTTCCTGGGTTCAAGGAATTCTCCTGCCTCAGCCTCCTGAGTAGCTGGGGCTACAGGTTCGTGCTACCATGCCCAGCTAATTTTTGTATTTTTTTTCTTTTTTTAAAAAATTTATTTTATTGCATTTTAGGTTTTGAGGTACATGTGAAGGACACGCAAGATTGTTGGATAGGTACACACCTGGCAGCGTGATTTGCTGCCTTCCTCCCCATCACCCATATTTGGCATTTCTCCCCATGCTATCTCTCCCCAACTCCCCACCCCCCGCTGTGTCTCCCCTATTTTCCCCCAACAGACCCCAGAGTGTAGTGCTCCCCTCCCTGTGTCCATGTGTTCTCATTGTTCAACACCCACCTATGAGTGAGAACATGCGGTGTTTGATCTTCTGCTCTTGTGTCAGTTTGCTGAGAATGATGGTTTCCAGGTTCATCCATGTCCCTAAAAAGGACACAAACTCATCGTTTTTGATGGCTGCATAATATTCCATTGTGTATATGTGCCACATTTTCCCTGTCCAGTCTATCATCAATGGGCATTTGGGTTGGTTCCAGGTCTTTGCTATTGTAAACAGTGCTGCAATGGACATTCTTGTGCATGTGTCCTTATAGTAGAATGATTTATAATGGTTTGGATATATACCCAGTAATGGGATTGCTGGGTCAAATGGAATTTCTATTTCTAGGTCCTTGAGGAATCGCCACACTGTCTTCCACAATGGTTGAACTAATTTACACTCCCACCAACAGTGTAAAAGTGTTCCTATTTCTACACATCCTCTCCAGCATCTGTTGTCTCTAGATTTTTTAATGATCGCCATTCTAACTGTTTTAATTTTTGTATTTTTTAGTAGAGACGGGGTTTCACCATGTTGGTCAAATGGTCTCGATCTCTTGACCTCGTGATCCATCCGCCTTGGCCTCCCAACGTACTGGGATTACAGGCATGAGCCACTGCACCCAGCTCCAAGGTCCTTTTAACCACCAAATCAAAAGCCATTCTAGGCTAGGCACAATGGCTCATGCCCATAATCCCAGTACTTAGGGAGGCTGAGGCAGGTGGATCACAAGGTCAGGAGTTCTAGACCAGCCTGGCCAATATGGTGAAACCTTGTCTTTATTAAGAAAAAAAAAAATTAGCCAGACATGGAGGGGCATGCCTGTAATCCCAGCTACTCAGGAGGCTGAGGTAGGAGAATTGCTTCAACGCAGGAGGTGGAGGTTGCAGTGATCACACCACTGCACTCCAGCCTGGGTGACAGAGCAAGACTCCATCTCAAAAAAAAAAGAAAGAAAGAAAGAAAGAAGGAAGGAAGGAAGGAAGGAAGGAAGGAAAGAAAGAAAAGAAAAAAAGAAAGAAAGAGGAAAGAAAGAAAAGAAAAGAAAGAAAGAGAAAGAAAGAAAGAAAAAGAAAGAAAGGAAGGAAGGAAGGAAGGAAGGGAGGGAAAGGAAAGGAAAGAAAAGAGAAAGAAAGAAAGTGGAAAGAGAAAGAAAGAAGAAAGAAAGAAAGAAAGAAAAAGAAAGAAAGAAAGAAAGAAAGAAAGAAAGAAAGAAGGAAAGAAAGAAAGAAAGAAAGAGAGAGAGAGAGAGAGAGAGAGAGAGAAAGAAAGAATAAGAAAGAAAGAAAGAAACCAAAAACCATTGTAGGGAAACACCTATTATTTCCACAAAATGATAAATAAAAAGCAGAAGCTATTACAGCTCTTTTTTCAGAGCAAAGAACTACAGACATGGGCCTAGTCCATTTATGTGACTGTACAGGCTATGATATGAGGCTACAGTGAGCTATGATCATATGATTACATTCCAGCAATACCTGGGGGTACCTGCTGCAGTCACAAGAAATGGGTGGCAGCTTAGTCAGTGGCAAATAGCCTGCAGCCTTCTCCAGTGTAAATTACAAAGGATTTACCCCTCAGTTCCAAATCTTTCCTCAAGGGATTAACAGAGAAGCCAGTGATGGTGAAACTTAAGTGAGGAATGGATTACAGAGGCTAACTGGTATCTGTAGGTGAACCAGATCTACAGATGTATCTATATGAACATGTAGCTTGCAAATACAGAAGAATACATAGTTGGGGTGTTGTCTGGACATCTGGATGAAGTTTTACTAAAGTATAATACTTTCCTCTGTCTCAGAGGTGTGGAAGAAGAGAAAGAGGATGGGGAAATGAGAGACTAGCATCTTTTCTGGGGGATTTTAAGATATATATTTCTAGACAATAAAGATTTGTTTGTTTTTCAAATAAATAAATGACTGTATAGCACCCTAATATCCTGTCAGTTCAGTAAGTTGGTAACACCTTTTGGAAGGCATCTGGCCTTATAAATCCATGAAAATGCACATAGCCTTTGATCAGTTCTATTTCTGAGATTATATGCTAAGGAAACAATCAGGAAAACAAAGATTTATAAAAAGAGTATTTACTGCACATTTATTTTAGATAATTAAAAATAATAGTTTAAAACTGGAAAGAAGCTGGGCCCAGTGACTTACATGTCTAATCTCAGCCCTTTGGGAGGCTGAGGTGGGAGATTTGCTTAAGGCCAGGAGTTCAAGGCCAGTCTAGGCCACATAGCAAGACCCTCTCTGTACAAAATTTAGGTGCATGTGGTGGTGTATGCCTATCATTCCAGCTACCCAGGAGGCTGAGGCAGGAGGATCACTTGAGCCCAGGATATGAGGCTGCAGTGAGCTATGATTGTGTGATTACATTCCAGCCCAAGTAATAAGATCCTGTCTTAAAAAAAAATAAAAAGAATATTCATAATCTTTTTTAGCCAAATTATTTCAGTCTTAGAAACAGCTCCCTCAAATAATTTAAAAGGAGGCTGGGCACAGTGGCTCATGCCTGTAATCCCAGCAATTTCAGAGGCCAAGGCAGGCAAATCACTTGAGGCCAGGAGTTCGAGACCAGCTCAGCCAATATGGTGAAACCCTGTCTCTGCTAAAAATAAAAAAAGCCAGGTGTGGTGGCACATGCTTGTAATCCCAGCTAGTCAGGAGGCTGAGGCATGAGAATTGGTTGAACCCTTGAGCAGAGATCGTGCCACCACATTGCAGCTTGGGTGACCAAGTGAGACTCTGTCTCAAAATAAAAAATTAAAAGGAAAAGGTAAAATGAGCATATCACGATTATTTAAGCTTAAAAACAAACTGAATAATCAGCATGATGGTTCATGGTTAATTAAATTACGTGTGGCATATTTACTCCACAGGATATTGTGACTTTGTTAAAACCAATGAATAGAAAGTCTAAGTTGGGGAAAGGAGGGACTTTTTAATATGTAAAAGTGGAAAGCATAACAGCTATCCACATAGAAAAAAATGTCAGATTCCTATGTCTCATACTATGTTCAAAAATCAACTATAGATAGATTAAAGTCTTAAATAACAAAAATACACCAGGTGCAAAGGCTCATGCTTGGAGTCTCAACACTGGGAGGCCAAGGCAGGCAGATTGCTTGAGCCCAGGAGTTTGAAACCAGCCTGGGCAACATGATGAAACCATTTGTATTTTTGTTCTACAAAAATTAGACAGGCATGGTGGCACATGCTACTTGTGAGGCTGAGGTGGAAGGATCATGAGCCTGGGAGGTCAAGGCTACAGTGAGTTATGACAGTGTCACTACACTCCAGCCTGGGTAACAGAGTGACACTTTGTCTCAAAAAAAAAAAAAAAAGGGCAAAAACAAAAATTTAAAATTTCAAGAGAAAATAGGTCCTCAAACGTGGACAGGTGGGAACAATATGGAAAATAGCTCCTCAAATCTGGAAAAGTGGAAACAACCCAAATGTCCATCAGCAGATGAATAGATAAGCGAAATGTGTATTTATGGTGAAATATTATTCAGCCTTAGAAAGCAATGCTCATCATCACTGGTCATTAGAGAAATGCAAATCAAAACTACATTGAGATACCGTCTCACGCCAGTTCAAATGGCGATCATTAAAAAAATCTGAAGACAACAGATGCTGGAGAGGATGTGGAGAAATAGGAACACTTTTACACTGTTGGTGGGAGTGTAAATCAGTTCAACCATTGTGGAAGACAGTGTGGCGATTCCTTAAGGACCTAGAAATAGAAATGCCATTTGACCCAGCAATCCCATTACTGGGTATATATCCAAAGGATTATAAATCACTCTACTATAAGGACACATGCACAAGAATGTTCATTGCAGCACTGTTTACAACAGCAAAGACCTGGAACCAACCCAAATGCCCATCGATGATAGACTGGACAGGGAAAATGTGGCACATATACACCATGGAATACTATGCAGCCATCAAAAAAGATGAGTTTGTGTCCTTTGTAGGGACATGGATGAGCCTAGAAACCATCATTCTCAGCAAACTGACACAAGAACAGAAAATCAAACACCGCATGTTCTCACTCATAGGTGGGTGCTGAACAATGAGAACACATGGACACAGGGAGGGGAGCACTACACTCTGGGGTCTGTTGGGGGAAAATAGGGGAGACACAGTGGGGGGTGGGGAGTTGGGGAGAGATAGCATGCGGAGAAATGCCAGATATAGGTGTTGGGGAGGAAGGCGGCAAATCACACCGCCATGTGTGTACCTATGCAACAATCTTGTATGTTCTTCACATGTACCCCAAAACCTAAAATGCAATAGAAAAAGCAATGTAATTCTGAGACATGCCACAATATGGTTTAACCATGGAAACATTCTACTAAGTAGGATAAACCCGACAAAAAAGGACAAATATAGTAGGATTCCACTAACATGAGGACCTAAGACAGGCAAATTCATAGACAGAAAGTGGAACAGAGGTTACCACGGACTAGGGGGAGCCAGGAATGGGAATAGTTGTTTAATGGGTACAAAGTTTTTGTTTGCAATGGTGAAATAGTTCTGAAAATGAATAGTGGTGATGGCTGCATTGTGAGCATATTAATGCCAATAATGGTATACTTAGAATGGTTTAAAAGGTCAATTTTGCTGTGTATATTTTCCCATTAGAAAACCACCTTAGAAAAATTAATACACATGATGGAATCAGTTGTACAGCAGTAAAAAAAAATAGTAATTTTTCTGACATTAAAATAGAAAAGGATTTAAGACACAAAACATACTAGCCAGAAAAGAAAACATTAATACATTTAACCATATTAAAATTAAGAACTTCAGACTGGGAGCAGTGGCTCAACGCCTATAATCCCACCACTCTGGGAGGCCAAGGTAGGGAGATCACTTGAGGTCAGGAGTTCGAAACCAGGCTGGCCAACATGGCGAAATCCTGTCTCTACTAAAAATACAAAAGTTAGCTGAGTGCAGTGGTGCAGTCCCAGCCCCTTGGGAGCCTGAGATGGGAGGATCATCTGAGCCTGGGAGGTGTAGGATACAGTGAGCTGTGATTGCGCCACTGCACTCCAGCCTGGGCAACAGAGCAACACCCTGTCTCAAAAATAAAGCAAAACAAAAACAGGAAAACCAACCAAACCAAAAACTAAGCACTGTGGATTAGGAATGAATGATTTTTCATCTTTATATTTTGTGTGGGTCAGGTATTGCCTTCATATAGTGCACATTAGAATATATTTATTGATTGGTAAATACATAGATGAACTAATAGATAAAAAATGATTACATATACACAAATAGACTGAATGAAAACTTATAAAAAATTTTTAAATTTTTTTAACAATTATCATTTATTTCAAAATAACAAAAAGAAGTGGAATTGCAATGTTTCCACCATAAAGAAATGCTAAATGCTTGAGGTGATAGATAGCCTAATTGTCCTGATTTGATCACTACATATTGTATACTTGTACCAAAATGTCACATATACTTTGTAAATGTGTATCAATACAACTATTATGTATCTATAATCATTAAAATCTTTTAAGAAACAAACCAAAGAAATAAACCAGTTAAAAATGGTTCAGAGATTTTAACACCACACTAAAGAAGATATGCAGATGGAAAATAAGCATATAAAAAGATGCTTCACATCTTATGCCATCAAGGAAATGCAAATCAAAATAATACTAAGATACCACTATACACCTATTAGAATGGCTGAAGTCCAGAACACTGACACTACCAAATGCTTTATAATAATTATTTTGAGATGGTTTCTGTCTTGTTGCCCAGGCTGGACTGCAGTGGCATGATCTCCGCTCACTAAAACCAAACCAGTCAAACCAAAACACTAAGCACTGTGGGTTAGGAATGAGTGATTTTTCATCTTTATATCTTGTGTGGATCAGGGTGTTTCCTTTGCCATGGTGCACATTAGAATATGTTTATTGATTGGTAAATACATAGATGAACTAATAGATAAAAAGGATTATACATACATGAATATCAGACTGAATGAAAACTTACAAAAGAGAAATTTTTTTGATTTTTAAATTTTTATTTATTGTTATTATTATTTTGAGATGGAGTTTCACTCTTGTTGCCCAGGCTGGACTGCAGTGGCGTGATCTCGGCTCACTGCACCCTTCACCTTTCAGGCTCAAGTGATTCTCCTGCCTCAGCCTCTGAGTAGCTGGGATTACAGGCACGTGCCACCACACCTGGCTAATTATATTTTTAGTAGAGACAGGGTTTCACCATGTTGGCCAGGCTAGTCTCGAACTCCTGACCTCAAGTGATCTGCCCGCCTCGGCCTCTAGAAATGCTGTGATTACAGGCATGAGCCACCATGCTCAGCCATATTATTATTATTTTTTTTTTTGAAATGGAGTTTCCCTCTGGTTGCCTGGGCCGGAATGCCACAATGTAATCTCGACTCACTGCAATCTCCGCCTCCTGGGTTCAAGTGATTCTCCTGCCTTGGCCTCCTGAGTAGCTGGGATTTCAGGTGCATGCCACCAAGCCTGGCTGATTTTGTGTTTTCAGTAGTGACAGGTTTCACCATGTTGGCCAGGCTGATGAACTGACCTCCGGTGATCCGCTCACCTCAGCCTCCCAAAGTGCCTAGATTATAGGCATGAGCCACTGCACCAAGTCGAGAAATGCTTAATATTCAGTTTATTTAGATCTCATTTTTCCTTCAAGTTTTAATAACAGAACTTTTTCAGGAGGCATATATGTATGCTGATATGTGATGTGTGTAGGATTTCTGTTGAGATGAGAAGTCAGAATAGTTTTGATCCATAAAACTTACTGTAGCCAAGAACTTAACATTGTTATTTCTAAAGGAAAATCATCTTCTAGTTTCTTAATTTGTTTTCCTCTAGTTGCTGAGCTAAAACCTGAATTAGGCTGTAGACTCCCCATGCTGGGTAAGAATGGAGAGAGCAGAAAACCAAAACTGTGGGCCTGAAGAGTCACAGGTTCCATTACACTCCAATCCTCATGTGTTTTTTCCACAGGGAGCCTTTCCAGCTCGTTTGAAGAAGGTGCTGATTGTGGGGGCACCCATATGGTTCTGAGTGCCCTATTCCATCATCAGCCTCCCCGTGAAGGACAAAGTCCGGGAGAGGGTAAGGCAAGCTCGCCCTTTTCTGTTTGGAGGTGAATAGATACATTCTCATCTTTACCAGTGAATTCCTACCAATTAATTTTCTACCTTCAAAAAATCTTCCTGGCATGTCTCCTAGAGCACGTTCTGCCTCTGTTAGTGCATTCACTCACATTATCTACCTGCTTCATTAGTCAGCTCATACAGACTGCCTCTCTTACTGTCCTACCAGCTTCTTGAAGTTCGAAACTAGACACAGTTTATCTGGCTCTCACTTTCTCTAGCACATTGCATAAGATGGTACTGAAGGAATGTCTCCTGCAGGTAACTTAGGGATGGCTACTACTTCCAAAGTGTTTCCCAGTGCTGCAGAGCACTTTATTATTTAGCAGTTTGTAACATAACTGCATTAGCTGAACTGGCATTTGGATTTGTTCAACTGGAAACATCAATCCCTTTGACCACCAGGGTTGTGGAGGGGAGTTTTTCATTATGTCTCTTTCTACATCTATTCCTGGCATTGTTTTCTCAAAACATCTTGTTTCTTCCCAATTTTAAAAGCATTTGAAATTATCTTAATTCTGTATTCAGCATAGTGGCTCACACCTATAATCCTAACACTTTGGGAGGCCGAGGCAGGGAGATCGCTCGAGGCAGAAGCCGGAGCAGGTCGCGCTCCTCCAGAAGCCGTTCCCGGTCCCAGTTGCGGTCCCGGTCCAAGTCGTACTCCCCAGGAAGGAGACGACGGTCACGGTCCAGGAGCCCCACCCCGCCGTAAGATACTGTCTTAACTGCCATGCTGGTAACACTGGGACTCTGTGGTGCTTTGCTTTCCTTAGACGTCATGTCAAGTTCCACCTGCTGGTGCTCACAGCTCCTTGGTCACCTCCTCCAGGGTGTGGTAGTGGAAGTAGTCTGCGTCCAGGGAGTGCAGGAGGGAGGCGTGCAGGTGCCGGCTGCCCTGGATGAACTGCTGCATCAGGCTCAGCTGCTGCTTCAGCCTGTCATGTAGTGCCAGTACAGCCAGGCTATAGGTGGTCAGGGCTTCTATTGCATCCACGCTGATAACATGATTGGTAATGGGGGTCGGGTCCTCATAGGCACCTTCCAGGGCAGGCCCCATAGCTGCCATGCCGGCCACCTTGGTCCACTCATAGGTGAACGTAGGATCGGGTGTCTGCACAGCTGTGTCCTTCACAAGGACTCTTGTCACGTGCCTGCCTGGCGTTTTCCTAGACTCGGCTATTTGTGGAAGGTCTGTCTTCACACTGGAAGAAGATTCAGACAGAACGTCCAGTGTTCTGTCAAGAAACTTCCTGGAATGGGCAGTTGGCTCAGATGCCGTCAGACTTGGAGAGTTTTCAAAATCCTCAGAATAGGCTGAGCTGACTGTTCACCATGGGGGCTTCAGATGGCAGCTGCATGCTGGGAGCGCTGTCCAGCTGGACGCCAGGAGCCGAGCTGGCACTGAGATGCTCTGAGACCTCGCTCTCATGCCCCTCTGCAGAGGTGGCCTTTCCCTGTGATGCCCAGCTCCTTGCCTGGGCAGGCCTCGGGGCATCCTGCCCAGTGGATGCCTCGGCTCTGAAGATTGTGCCAGCTGTTTTTTCCCTGTGAGCACTTTCCTCTTCCTGTTCCAGATCCGAGTTCTCACAGACAACGGGAGCCAGATCGTCAAGTGATAAAATATTTATTCTGAACTCGTCAAGGCTGTCATCAGCACCTTCTGAAACTGACTCATCTACAGGCTCAGTCTCACTCCCTCCAGGGGAGGACCCAAGCTTGATGTGCCCCATCTTTAAAGAAACTGATTTCAAAAAGGTGCCTGTGATGGAAACTGACGGCATGTGGGAGGCGGTGTCATCGGAAACGTGACTCTGCGAGGACTGTGCTCTCAAGCAAGCGCTGTGAAGGGTCCTGTCTGCTGCTAGGGAGGTTGGCAGGCATGATGTCTGAGAAGGCTTTCAACTGGAGAGCTCCACGCTGGGTACAGTAAATGCTTTTTTTATT
The DNA here is from genome assembly GCF_009761245.1 of Sapajus apella. Lineage (NCBI taxonomy): Eukaryota > Metazoa > Chordata > Mammalia > Primates > Cebidae > Sapajus > Sapajus apella. Next base: position 190 of record NW_022438050.1, on the reverse strand, counting down.
TTTTTCCCATGGGCATATCTTCATTTGAAAGGGTCAAAAATTTTATTAGCAGGCCTTTTTCTGTTTTTGAACATACAGGTTTTCTGCTGTCCAGGGTAATGGAGAAGTAGTATCTTGTTGACCGAGGTTTGGGGTGCTTGCCTTGGGGCTCCATCCCCATCCCTTTCCTGCCAGCGCACTGGGGGAAGGC
>NW_022438049.1:0-19509 GCF_009761245.1 Sapajus apella | reverse complement strand
TCACCAGTAGTGCACAAGTAGTGCACATTTTCCTCATTCTCACCAAAGCTTGTTGTTTTTTGTTTTGTCTCTTTTGCTTTGTTTTTCATAGTAGCAGTTCTTATGGCTGCGAGAGACTATGTTGTCATGGTTTTGATTTGCCTTGACCTAGTGATTGTTGTTGTTGAGTATTTTCTCATGTGCTTATTGGCCATTTGTGTGTTTTCTTTGGAAAAATGTCTATTGAAGTCCATTGCTCATTTTTTAAAATCAAGTTGTTTTTTTATCGTCAAGTTATAGTAATTCTTTATATATTTTGGACCTTAACTGCTTATCAGATGTGTAATTTTCAAATTTCTCCCATTCCGTGGGTTGCCTTTTCACTCTGTTGATAACGTCCTTTGAAGCATGAAGGTTTTTAATTTTGATGTAGTTCAATTTATCTGTCTCTTGTGGTTGTTGCTTATGTTTTTGGTGTCATTTCTAAAAGATCATTGCCAAATCCCAAATCCAATGTCGTGAAGTTTTTCCCCTGTTTTTTTTCTTCCTAGTAGTTTTAGAATTTTAAATTTGCATTTAAGTATTTGATCTACTTTTAGTTAATCTTTTTATGGTGTAGGATAAGGATCTAACTTAATTTTTTTGCATGTGAATATCCAATTTTCCCAATACAGTTTTTTGAAAAGACTGTTATTTTGTCATTTAATGGTTTTTGTATCCTTATAGAAAAGTATTTAACCATATATGTATGTGTTTATTTCTTGGCTTTCTATTCTATTCTCCCATGAAGCCATCTGCTCTAGGGCTTTTCTTTCTCAGGAGCTCCTTGATTACTAATGCAATCTCTTGGAAAATTGTATGTTTATTCAGATTTTCTATGTCTTTATGATTCAGTCTTAGTAGGTTGTCTGTTTTTAAAATTTGGCCATTTCCTCTAGATTATCCAATTTGTGGGTTATATTGTTTATAAAACTGTCTTATAATTATTTGTGTTTCAATAAAATTGGCATTAGTATTTTCCCTTCTTTTATTTCTGAATTTAGTTCAGTCTTTTCTCTCAATCATAGTTAATCTAGCTAAAGGTTGGTCAATTTTATTTAAAATTTCAATGAACCAACTCATGTTTTTGTTTATTTATTCTTTCCTATTATTTTTCTGTTCTCCATTTTGTGTCTATCTGCTCTAATCTTTGTTATTTCTTTCTGCTAGCTCCTTCTTGCTATTGTTTCCAGGTTTTTAATATATAAAGTTAAGCTTTGAATTTAAGATCTTGGTTAATAAGTCTTTCTTCCTTTTTTTTTTTTTTCTTTCGGCATGTTAAATACACCATCTCACTGCCCTCTGGCCTGCAGTGTTTCTCAAGAGAAATATCCTGATAATCTTAGAAGAAAGTATCATGTATTTACAGAGTACATGACAACTTGCTTTTTTTTGCTACTTTCAAGATATTTTCTTTGTCTTTGAATTCAACACTTTTGACTATAATTTGTCTTAGTATGTGTACATTCTTTCTGAATTTATCCTACTTGGAGTTCTGTGAGCTTCTCGTATTTGTATATTCATTTCTTTCCTAAATTTACTATATTTTCAGTCATTATTTCTACAAATAAGCTATCTTCATTTTTCTCTCCTGCTTCTCTTCCTTGGACTCCTGTAGTACATACGTTGGTATCCTTGGTAATGGTCCACACATGTCTGAGGCTCTATTCACTTTTCTTCATTCATTTTTCCTTTTTCTTTTTCAGATTCAATAATTTCAAATGACTTGTCTTCAAGTTATCTGATTAGTTCTTCTATCTGTTCAAATCTGCTGTTGAACCCTTCTAATGAAATTTCCAATTGTTATTGTATGTTTTAGCTCCATAATTTTAGTTTAGTTCTTTTTAAAATATGTTATCTTTGTTGATATTCTCATTTTGTTCACATATAATATTCCCAATTTATTTTAGTCATCCATTCATGTTTTTCTTTATCTCTTTGAGAAAATTTAAGTCAGCTACTTGAAAGTGTTTAGTAAGCTCAATGCCTATATGTCTTCAGAGACTATTTCTGGGGATTTATTTTTTTCCTTTGAATGGACCATGCATTTCTATTTCTTTGTATTCTCCGAACTTTCATTGAAAATAGAGCATTTGAAAAAACAGACACCTCTCCCAATCTTTGCACAGAGTCCATGCAGGAGAAGATACTGACTCATCGGCATGACATGAAGCCTTAAAGTTCTCTCTTAAGGCTTAAGGGAGTGTTCTGAACATGTATATTCCTGGTCCTGTCCATGAGTCATTTGTTTCCCCAATTCTTCATATACATGACAGTTTTTAAATGCAGTATTTTATCTAAGAGTCACACCACTGCATCTTCTGGGGCTTTAACTGTTCAATTGTATTCCCCAGTAGGCAATCTCTTGTCTCAGAGGTCTTCACAATTGCAGCTCTTGAGGTTTTCATGAACCATCACCACTGCTTCCCATGGCTTCCTTCAGACTGCGATCAAATCTAGTTTTTCTCTTTTGTACTTTGAGTTAATGACACTTCAGGCAGCCTGAAGACAAGTGAGGATGTTGCAAACTCGGTTCCCTATAATCTTCAGTTCACCAAAGGGAGTTGAGGACTGGGCCACCACTTCTCTCACACTGTGCGACAGTGTTTATGCGATCCGGTCAGGGTTTCGATCACAAAGCACTCGCCATCATTGAGACAGTATGCAAGGTCCTTGTCTCGGCAGAATTTGAAGTGCTCAGGTCGCTCTGTGGAATACGTCGTCGTAGGAAATTTGGGGCTGGTGCTAGTTTCTGGTGTCCTGGTGGTAGAGGACGAGGAAGAGGAGGAAGACGACGAGGCAGCATCCTGAAAGGGAGACAGGGTCCAGGAGGGAGTAGAATCGTGAAGGTAGGAGGAGGTAGTGTATGCCGCAGTGGGCCAGGAGGGCATTGCCTGGATGCTTGGGGTTCCTGGCACCGGGGGTCGGGAGCCCGGCGTGCTGCTACTGAAGAAGGCGGCCCTGGTAGATAGGACCGTCGCGGGGGGGGGGGGGCCCGCAGTGTTCCGTGCTGTGGTAGAGCGCGGGCTGGCCCAGATGGGCACCCGGTGCCTGGGGAAGCGAGTGGGCACCCGAGTGATGGTGATGAAGCGGGTGCTAATCCGGTTGGGCGTCCTGGAGGAGGCGGCGCCCCCGGCGGAGGGGGTGGCGGGGGTCGTGGTGGCGGTCTCCATGGCCTTGGGGAAAGAGCTGGGCTTGGAGAGGAAGAAGGGGTCCTGGCCCATCCCCTTGGAGTCCATCAGGTCGGTGGGCACGTACTCCTTGACGGAGCCCACCACGATCCGTTTGAGAAGCATGAGGCTGAGCCCCAGGCTGATGAAGCCGATGAACAGAGGCACCACGCACAGCCACGCCTGCTGCCGGTTCCGCACGATGCAGTCGCTACAGCGTCACTCCCGGGGCGGCTCGGCCGCCCCTTCGCCGCCGCCGTCCGGGCCCCCGCCCGCCGCTGCCGCCGCCGCAGCCGCCGCGGTGCCCTCCTCAGCCGAGGCGGCGGCTCCCGAAGCGGAACCAGGGGGCGAGGCAGCGGCCGCCCCTTCACTCATCGTAGGAGCCGGTCTTCACCTTCGCCACCCACCCCCCCGCCCCAGGGCCGCGCCAGAGGCATGGGGCTGCGTGGGCCGGGCGCAGGCTCCGGCGGCGGCGGACTCGGGCGCAGGCAGCGGCCGCGGTGGCAGCATGCTAATCGGCTCCCTGCCCCCACGTCGCTCCCCCGGAGAGGCGGGCGGCGCGCGGGGAGGAGAGGAGCGGGGGAGGGGACGGGGCTGGGGAGGGGGCGGCGAGGAGCGCGGAAGAGGGGCGAGACGGGCCCCCGGCGCCGCCGGTCGGTCAGGGAGCTGCGGGGCGCGTCTGCAGCCCGCCAAGCGGCCTCCTGAGCGCCGGGGCCCCGCGCCCGCCGCTGCCGCTGCCCGCCGCCTGCGAGCGCTCCAGCCGCGCCGGCATCCTCGGGGCACCGCGCCCGGCCGGCTCCCTGGGGCGCCCCTCGCGCCGCGTGTGCGCCTCGCGCCGCCGTCAGTGGCCCCGCCGGCCGGCCGCATTCAGACACAGAGGGCCGGCCTCGGCGCCGCGATCCTCGGCTGCTGCTCTGCAAGCCATTGTAAATCTTAAATGGGGTACAGGGGCTCATGCCTGTAATTCCAACACTTTGGGAGGTCAGGCGAGAGGATCGCTGGAGTCCAGGAGTTCGAGACCAGACTGCAACATAGAAAAACCTTGCGTCTACAAAAAAATTAAAAAATCAGCCAGGCATGGTGGCTTGTGCCTGTAGTCCCAACCACTCACAGAAGACTGTGAGGATAATCTGAGCCCTGGGAGGTCAAGGCTGCAGTGAGCCATGATGGTGCCACTGCGCTCTAGCATGGGTGACAGAGTCAAATGCTGTCTTAAAATATATATATATTCTGGCCACGCGTGGTCGCTCACACCTGTAATCCCAGCACTTTGGGAGGTCAAGGTGGGTGGATCAACTGAGGTCAGGAGTTCAAGACCAATCTGGCGAACATGGTGAAACCTCATGTCTACTAAAAATACAAAAAATTAGCCAGGCGTGATGGCGGGCACTTGTAATCCCAGCTACTTGGGAGGCTGAGGCAGGAGAGTCACTTGAACTCAGGAGGCGGAGGTTCCAGTAAGCAGAGATTGCGCCATTGCACTCTAGCCTGGGCAATGAGATTGAAACTCTGTCTCCAGAATATATGTATATTTTGTTTGTGTGTGTGTGTGTGTGTGTGTGTGTGTGTGTGTGTGCGCGCGCGCGTATATATATATGTGCATATATATATATACGCACACACACACACACACATATATAAACATATATATAAACATATATATAAAAACACACATTTATATATAAACACAGACACACATTTATTCTATACCCTGAAGTGTGAAAATCTTACTGCATTTGTGTTTTATGTACCTTCAAAGGACGATCAGTTTGATCTGGAAATACAGAACCTGGACCATTCATTATGCATCTAAGCTTCTTTTTCTGAAATTCTCTTTGACCCTTCACTGACTTGTTTATGTTTTAGTCCCCTGCCACAAGCTGAAGTGATGAGGGGAAAACCCATAATTTGAATTTGGCCCTTGAGAGCTCATGGAGAAATAGGAAGTATCTCGATCTGGATAGTCTGATCGATAACTGTGCCACACATTTTCTTTGTTTTTATTTAAGAGACAAGGTCTCTGTTGCTTGGGCTGCAGTGCAGTTGCATCATTATAACTCACAGCAGCCTCAACTCCTGGGCTCAGATGATCCTCCTTCTCTGTCTCCCAAGGATCTGGGACCACAGGCACACACTACCACATCTGTCTAATTTTTAAATTTTTTTGTAGAGATGGAGTCTCACTATGTTGACCAGGCTGGTCTCGAACTCCTGGCCTCAAGCAATCTTCATATCTCAGTCTCCCGAAATTCTAGGCTACAGGTGGGAGTCACTACACCTGGCTTGTGCCACACACTTTACCAGCATCTTGGTTCTTCGGTTGAACAACAGCCTCTCTGGGATTGTGAAAAAGGAGTCACGGGCTGGGCACAGTGACTCACACTTGTAATCACAGCACTTTGGGAGGCCGAGGCGAATGAAGGCCAAAAGTTGAGACCTTCCTGGGCAACAGAATGAAACCCTGTCTCTACTAAAAACAAACAAAAACAAACAAATAAATAAGAAAAAGGAGTCCAGATTTAGCACATCAGGGGCCAGTTGAAACCAAGTCTGCTGGAGAAACTTTCATGTACCACAGAATTAGACATTTTTGAAATGTTAGCTCATGGGTAGGCGCTTCTGTCTTGGAATTAGTTAAAGGGATGAAGATACGAAGGTTCCCAGGAGGCGATGGTGCAAAAATAGTAGGATACAAAATAACTTTGGGGCCGGACACGGTGGTTGGTCCGCACCTGTAATCCCAGCACTTTGGGAGGCCAAGGTGGGTGGGACCAACTGAGGTCAGGAGTTTGAGACCAGCCTGGCCAACATGGAGAAATCCCGTCTCTACTAAACATACAAAATTAGCTGAGTGTGGTGGTGCATGCCTGCAGACCCAGCTACTTGAAAGGCTGAAGCAGGAGAATCACCTGACTCAGGGTGGCAGAGGTTACAGCGAGCCGAGATTGCGCCATTGCACTGCAGCCTGGGAGAAAAGATCAAAGCTCTGACTCAAAAACAAACAAACAAAAAACCACAATAACATTGAGATTCCTGATTTCAGGAATGGGTTTGTGCCAGTTTTCTCAATTCTAAATAGATGAGAAAACTGTTGCTGTCATCTGTGAGTAGGCCAATCAAATAATTATTTCTAATGACCATTTGGGTCTGCAAATCAGATGTAAATATGGATCTGGCTTGGTGGAAGAGTACATCTTTGAGAAATCTTTATAAATCTGGAAAAGTGGTCTGAGGAATACTTTCTGTATCTTCAAATATTCCTCAGTTTGATCTGGGAGTAGGTTTACCTTTTTTTTTTTTTTTGAGGCGGAGTCTCACCCAGGCTGGAGTGCAGTGTTGCAATGTCAGCCCACTGCAACCTCTGCCTCCTGTGCCCAGGCAATTCACCTGCCTCAACCTCCTGAGTAGTCGGGATTACAGGCATGTGCTACCATGTCCGGCTAATTTTGTATTTTTAGTAAAGATGGGAATTCACCATGTTAGCCAGGCTGGTCTCAAACTTCTGACCTCAGCCCACCTCAGCCTCCCAAAGAGCTGATATTAGAGGTGTGAGCCACCACACCTAGCCATGACTTACTATTAATACCTGTTCATCTACTTTTTTTCTTTCTTTTTTCTCTCTCTCTTTTTTAAATAGAGTCAGGGTCTTGCCATGTTTCCCAGGCTGCTCTTAAACTCCTGGGCTCAAGCAATCTGCACACCTTGTCTTCTCAAAGTGCTGGGATTACAGGCATGAGCCACTGTACCCGGCCTTACTGTGAGACAAGATCTCACTGTCTCCCAGGCTGGAGTGCAGTGTGCAGTGGCATTATCTCACTGCAGCCTTGACCTCCTGGGCTCAAGCGACCCTCCCACCTCAGCCTCCTGAGTAGCTGGCATTACAGCACAGGTCACTACATGATGAGGTATTGTCATGTTGCCCAGGCTGGTCTCAAATTCCTAGGCTCAAGCTATCTGCCATCTTAGCCTCCCAAAGTGCTGACATTAGAGGCATGAGCCACCATGCCCAGCCATCATCTGCTTTTTAAGAATGCTTTCCAAAGGCCGTTTGTGGGTTTGTTCTTTTCCTCCATTGGAAAAGACAAATTTATCCTCAATGAGCTTAGAGGCAGTTTTGTTCTACAAAGTTTTCCACAGGTCTGAAATATGTTTTAGAGATGGGCTGCTAGTCTGCCGAATTACAGTTCAGTGGCCATTTATTCTTAAGGGCCGGGCTAGGGACTGTTGTGGGTAATGAGTTGAGCAATAAGTTCTTGTCCTCTAGGAGAGAATCACATGGCTACACAGAGTATGTTAAGGCCACAGAAAAATCCACAGGAAGATTTATGGGGCTTTAAGGGAAAAAAGGGTTGGTAGTATGTTTGATTACAGTTATCAGGGAGACTTTCATGGCAGAGGAAACTTTGGGGTTGAGTATGGAACGTGTTACAGGATTTCGTAGGCAGATCCAGAGGGGTGGGAGAAAACAGTTCAGATTTTGATAACTTGGTTGCTGTAGAGCATTCTCAACCTAAGAGTGTGGCATTTGGTAAATCTGGATAAATCCGCATTAATAAACATAGTAGTTACCAAAGAGAAGCGATCTTTTTGTAAGACCAGTGTGCAGGCAGGCAGTTTGGGAGGTTGAGGCGGGTGGATCACCTGAGGTCAAAAGTTCAAGACCAGCCTGGCCAACATGGTGAAACCCCATCTCTACAAAAAGTACAAATATCAGCTGGGTGTGGTGTCACAGCTGTAATCCCAGCTATTCAGGAGGCTGAGGCAGGGGAATCACTTGAATCCGGGAGGTGGAGGTTACAGTGAGCCAAGATCATACCACTGCACTCCAGCCTTTTGATCCTAGATGTGTCCCATCCTCTCGGGTTTTGTTCTGGCATTAGGCTTTCCACCTGCCTCCTCCATCTCCTTATAAATGTTTTTGTTCAATGGCTGATTTACAGCTTTGAAACTCAGAGGAATGGACTGGTGTTTATCTATGACACATGTGGTTCTAATTATGCCAACTTTGAGCTGGATCTTGGCCAGAAAGTCCTAAACCTGCTGAAGGTAAGGCTGTGGGAGGGCCCTCTCAACTTTCCCTTTCAATACTTGGGATTTTTAAAATTATTATTCTTTGGGAAAAGATTTAGGAGTGAGGCAAGCTTCAGACATTATGTTCTATGTAAAGGTCATCTGGAAATGATGACTCCTATCTGCCTCCTTAGAACAAGAGATGGTCTTAAAAGTGAAGTGGGAGGAATTAAGGTAAAAAATACACAGGAACATTCTGAGTCATAAAAGTGGGTTGGGCTGGGCACCATGACTAACGCCTGTAATCCCAGCACTTTGGGAGGCTGAGGCACACTTATGTGTCTAAGGTGCATATGAAACATACATAAATTTTCTGCTTAGGCTTGGGTCCCATCCCAAGATATCTCATTACAAATATGCAGATATTCCAAAATCTGGAAAAAATTCAAAATCTGAAACACTTCTGGTCCCAAGTATTTTGGATAAGGAATACCCAACCTGTGTTACGAACGGTGCTGTTATGAACGTTCTTAAACATGTTTTCTGGTGAGTATGTGTAAGAGGGTCTCTAGGGGACTGTTTCTCAATCTTTTTTCATTATTGTCTCATGGGGAGACTTTTAAACATTTTCCCCCTAATAATTCCACTTCTAATGAAATTTTAATACCATAGATATACTGTATATCTCTATGTACTCTTTTTAACATTTATTTTATTTCATTTTATTTTTTTGAGATGGAGTCTCACTCTTGTCACCCAGGCTGGAGTGCAGTGGTATGATCTTGGCTCACTGTAACCTCCACCTCCTGGATTCAAGTGATTCCCCTGCCTCAGCCTCCTGAATAGCTGAAATTACAGGTGCCCGACACCACACCCGGCTAATTTTTGTACTTTTTGTTGAGATGGGATTTTGCCTTGTTGGCCAGGCTGGTCTTGAACTTTTGACCTCAGGTGATCCACCCGCATCAACATCCCAAAGTGCTAAGATTACAGGCATGAGCCACTGCGCCCAGCCCTTTTCACCACTTTCAAAAGACTGATTCTTTTTTGTTGTTTGTTTGTTTGTTTTGAGATGGAGTCTTGCTGTCCCCCAGGCTGGAGTGCAATGGCACAATCTCGACTCACTGCAACCTCTGCCTCCTGGATTTAAGCGATTCTCCTGCCTCAACCTCCCAAGTAGCTGGGATTACAGGTGCCCGCCACCATGCTTGGCTAATTCTTGAATTTTTTGTAGACACGGGTTTTTACCATGTTGGCCAGTCTAGTTTCAAACTCCTGACCTCAAGTGATCCACCCACCTCGGCCTCTCATAGTGCTGGGATTACAGGTGTGAGCCACCACACCTGGCCTCAGAAGACTGATTCTTATCTGACATGTCACTCTCTGTTCTCTTCAGTTACCCTTTAGTGCTACTGATCTGGGGAATCCCTAGCACTCCTCTATGGAGAATACACAGCATCTAGAACAAAATTCTCCAAAGGCCTCTTCACTAAAGTTTGATAAACTACTTTCATCTTTTCCTTCAAAGATGCAACCATTTATTTCAGGGTCTAAAGGTCCCTTTTTTTTTTTTTTTTTTTTTTTTTTTTTTCCTGAGACAGAGTCTTGCTCTGTTGCCAGGCACCAGGCTGGAGTACAGTGGCTCAATCTCGGCTCACTGCAACCTCTGTTTCCTGGGTTCAAGGAATTCTCCTGCCTCAGCCTCCTGAGTAGCTGGGGCTACAGGTTCGTGCTACCATGCCCAGCTAATTTTTGTATTTTTTTTCTTTTTTTAAAAAATTTATTTTATTGCATTTTAGGTTTTGAGGTACATGTGAAGGACACGCAAGATTGTTGGATAGGTACACACCTGGCAGCGTGATTTGCTGCCTTCCTCCCCATCACCCATATTTGGCATTTCTCCCCATGCTATCTCTCCCCAACTCCCCACCCCCCGCTGTGTCTCCCCTATTTTCCCCCAACAGACCCCAGAGTGTAGTGCTCCCCTCCCTGTGTCCATGTGTTCTCATTGTTCAACACCCACCTATGAGTGAGAACATGCGGTGTTTGATCTTCTGCTCTTGTGTCAGTTTGCTGAGAATGATGGTTTCCAGGTTCATCCATGTCCCTAAAAAGGACACAAACTCATCGTTTTTGATGGCTGCATAATATTCCATTGTGTATATGTGCCACATTTTCCCTGTCCAGTCTATCATCAATGGGCATTTGGGTTGGTTCCAGGTCTTTGCTATTGTAAACAGTGCTGCAATGGACATTCTTGTGCATGTGTCCTTATAGTAGAATGATTTATAATGGTTTGGATATATACCCAGTAATGGGATTGCTGGGTCAAATGGAATTTCTATTTCTAGGTCCTTGAGGAATCGCCACACTGTCTTCCACAATGGTTGAACTAATTTACACTCCCACCAACAGTGTAAAAGTGTTCCTATTTCTACACATCCTCTCCAGCATCTGTTGTCTCTAGATTTTTTAATGATCGCCATTCTAACTGTTTTAATTTTTGTATTTTTTAGTAGAGACGGGGTTTCACCATGTTGGTCAAATGGTCTCGATCTCTTGACCTCGTGATCCATCCGCCTTGGCCTCCCAACGTACTGGGATTACAGGCATGAGCCACTGCACCCAGCTCCAAGGTCCTTTTAACCACCAAATCAAAAGCCATTCTAGGCTAGGCACAATGGCTCATGCCCATAATCCCAGTACTTAGGGAGGCTGAGGCAGGTGGATCACAAGGTCAGGAGTTCTAGACCAGCCTGGCCAATATGGTGAAACCTTGTCTTTATTAAGAAAAAAAAAAATGAGCCAGACATGGTGGGGCATGCCTGTAATCCCAGCTACTCAGGAGGCTGAGGTAGGAGAATTGCTTCAACGCAGGAGGTGGAGGTTGCAGTGATCACACCACTGCACTCCAGCCTGGGTGACAGAGCAAGACTCCATCTCAAAAAAAAAAGAAAGAAAGAAAGAAAGAAGGAAGGAAGGAAGGAAGGAAGGAAGGAAAGAAAGAAAAGAAAAAAAGAAAGAAAGAGGAAAGAAAGAAAAGAAAAGAAAGAAAGAGAAAGAAAGAAAGAAAAAGAAAGAAAGGAAGGAAGGAAGGAAGGAAGGGAGGGAAAGGAAAGGAAAGAAAAGAGAAAGAAAGAAAGTGGAAAGAGAAAGAAAGAAGAAAGAAAGAAAGAAAGAAAAAGAAAGAAAGAAAGAAAGAAAGAAAGAAAGAAAGAAGGAAAGAAAGAAAGAAAGAAAGAGAGAGAGAGAGAGAGAGAGAGAGAGAAAGAAAGAATAAGAAAGAAAGAAAGAAACCAAAAACCATTGTAGGGAAACACCTATTATTTCCACAAAATGATAAATAAAAAGCAGAAGCTATTACAGCTCTTTTTTCAGAGCAAAGAACTACAGACATGGACCTAGTCCATTTACGTGACTGTACAGGCTATGATATGAGGCTACAGTGAGCTATGATCGTATGATTACATTCCAGCAGTACCTGGGGGTACCTGCTGCAGTCACAAGAAATGGGTGGCAGCTTAGTCAGTGGCAAATAGCCTGCAGCCTTCTCCAGTGTAAATTACAAAGGATTTACCCCTCAGTTCCAAATCTTTCCTCAAGGGATTAACAGAGAAGCCAGTGATGGTGAAACTTAAGTGAGGAATGGATTACAGAGGCTAACTGGTATCTGTAGGTGAACCAGATCTACAGATGTATCTATATGAACATGTAGCTTGCAAATACAGAAGAATACATAGTTGGGGTGTTGTCTGGACATCTGGATGAAGTTTTACTAAAGTATAATACTTTCCTCTGTCTCAGAGGTGTGGAAGAAGAGAAAGAGGATGGGGAAATGAGAGACTAGCATCTTTTCTGGGGGATTTTAAGATATATATTTCTAGACAATAAAGATTTGTTTGTTTTTCAAATAAATAAATGACTGTATAGCACCCTAATATCCTGTCAGTTCAGTAAGTTGGTAACACCTTTTGGAAGGCATCTGGCCTTATAAATCCATGAAAATGCACATAGCCTTTGATCAGTTCTATTTCTGAGATTATATGCTAAGGAAACAATCAGGAAAACAAAGATTTATAAAAAGAGTATTTACTGCACATTTATTTTAGATAATTAAAAATAATAGTTTAAAACTGGAAAGAAGCTGGGCCCAGTGACTTACATGTCTAATCTCAGCCCTTTGGGAGGCTGAGGTGGGAGATTTGCTTAAGGCCAGGAGTTCAAGGCCAGTCTAGGCCACATAGCAAGACCCTCTCTGTACAAAATTTAGGTGCATGTGGTGGTGTATGCCTATCATTCCAGCTACCCAGGAGGCTGAGGCAGGAGGATCACTTGAGCCCAGGATATGAGGCTGCAGTGAGCTATGATTGTGTGATTACATTCCAGCCCAAGTAATAAGATCCTGTCTTAAAAAAAAATAAAAAGAATATTCATAATCTTTTTTAGCCAAATTATTTCAGTCTTAGAAACAGCTCCCTCAAATAATTTAAAAGGAGGCTGGGCACAGTGGCTCATGCCTGTAATCCCAGCAATTTCAGAGGCCAAGGCAGGCAAATCACTTGAGGCCAGGAGTTCGAGACCAGCTCAGCCAATATGGTGAAACCCTGTCTCTGCTAAAAATAAAAAAAGCCAGGTGTGGTGGCACATGCTTGTAATCCCAGCTAGTCAGGAGGCTGAGGCATGAGAATTGGTTGAACCCTTGAGCAGAGATCGTGCCACCACATTGCAGCTTGGGTGACCAAGTGAGACTCTGTCTCAAAATAAAAAATTAAAAGGAAAAGGTAAAATGAGCATATCACGATTATTTAAGCTTAAAAACAAACTGAATAATCAGCATGATGGTTCATGGTTAATTAAATTACGTGTGGCATATTTACTCCACAGGATATTGTGACTTTGTTAAAACCAATGAATAGAAAGTCTAAGTTGGGGAAAGGAGGGACTTTTTAATATGTAAAAGTGGAAAGCATAACAGCTATCCACATAGAAAAAAATGTCAGATTCCTATGTCTCATACTATGTTCAAAAATCAACTATAGATAGATTAAAGTCTTAAATAACAAAAATACACCAGGTGCAAAGGCTCATGCTTGGAGTCTCAACACTGGGAGGCCAAGGCAGGCAGATTGCTTGAGCCCAGGAGTTTGAAACCAGCCTGGGCAACATGATGAAACCATTTGTATTTTTGTTCTACAAAAATTAGACAGGCATGGTGGCACATGCTACTTGTGAGGCTGAGGTGGAAGGATCATGAGCCTGGGAGGTCAAGGCTACAGTGAGTTATGACAGTGTCACTACACTCCAGCCTGGGTAACAGAGTGACACTTTGTCTCAAAAAAAAAAAAAAAAGGGCAAAAACAAAAATTTAAAATTTCAAGAGAAAATAGGTCCTCAAACGTGGACAGGTGGGAACAATATGGAAAATAGCTCCTCAAATCTGGAAAAGTGGAAACAACCCAAATGTCCATCAGCAGATGAATAGATAAGCGAAATGTGTATTTATGGTGAAATATTATTCAGCCTTAGAAAGCAATGCTCATCATCACTGGTCATTAGAGAAATGCAAATCAAAACTACATTGAGATACCGTCTCACGCCAGTTCAAATGGCGATCATTAAAAAAATCTGAAGACAACAGATGCTGGAGAGGATGTGGAGAAATAGGAACACTTTTACACTGTTGGTGGGAGTGTAAATCAGTTCAACCATTGTGGAAGACAGTGTGGCGATTCCTTAAGGACCTAGAAATAGAAATGCCATTTGACCCAGCAATCCCATTACTGGGTATATATCCAAAGGATTATAAATCACTCTACTATAAGGACACATGCACAAGAATGTTCATTGCAGCACTGTTTACAACAGCAAAGACCTGGAACCAACCCAAATGCCCATCGATGATAGACTGGACAGGGAAAATGTGGCACATATACACCATGGAATACTATGCAGCCATCAAAAAAGATGAGTTTGTGTCCTTTGTAGGGACATGGATGAGCCTAGAAACCATCATTCTCAGCAAACTGACACAAGAACAGAAAATCAAACACCGCATGTTCTCACTCATAGGTGGGTGCTGAACAATGAGAACACATGGACACAGGGAGGGGAGCACTACACTCTGGGGTCTGTTGGGGGAAAATAGGGGAGACACAGTGGGGGGTGGGGAGTTGGGGAGAGATAGCATGCGGAGAAATGCCAGATATAGGTGTTGGGGAGGAAGGCGGCAAATCACACCGCCATGTGTGTACCTATGCAACAATCTTGTATGTTCTTCACATGTACCCCAAAACCTAAAATGCAATAGAAAAAGCAATGTAATTCTGAGACATGCCACAATATGGTTTAACCATGGAAACATTCTACTAAGTAGGATAAACCCGACAAAAAAGGACAAATATAGTAGGATTCCACTAACATGAGGACCTAAGACAGGCAAATTCATAGACAGAAAGTGGAACAGAGGTTACCACGGACTAGGGGGAGCCAGGAATGGGAATAGTTGTTTAATGGGTACAAAGTTTTTGTTTGCAATGGTGAAATAGTTCTGAAAATGAATAGTGGTGATGGCTGCATTGTGAGTATATTAATGCCAATAATGGTACACTTAGAATGGTTTAAAAGGTCAATTTTGCTGTGTATATTTTCCCATTAGAAAACCACCTTAGAAAAATTAATACACATGATGGAATCAGTTGTACAGCAGTAAAAAAAAATAGTAATTTTTCTGACATTAAAATAGAAAAGGATTTAAGACACAAAACATACTAGCCAGAAAAGAAAACATTAATACATTTAACCATATTAAAATTAAGAACTTCAGACTGGGAGCAGTGGCTCAACGCCTATAATCCCACCACTCTGGGAGGCCAAGGTAGGGAGATCACTTGAGGTCAGGAGTTCGAAACCAGGCTGGCCAACATGGCGAAATCCTGTCTCTACTAAAAATACAAAAGTTAGCTGAGTGCAGTGGTGCAGTCCCAGCCCCTTGGGAGCCTGAGATGGGAGGATCATCTGAGCCTGGGAGGTGTAGGATACAGTGAGCTGTGATTGCGCCACTGCACTCCAGCCTGGGCAACAGAGCAACACCCTGTCTCAAAAATAAAGCAAAACAAAAACAGGAAAACCAACCAAACCAAAAACTAAGCACTGTGGATTAGGAATGAATGATTTTTCATCTTTATATTTTGTGTGGGTCAGGTATTGCCTTCATATAGTGCACATTAGAATATATTTATTGATTGGTAAATACATAGATGAACTAATAGATAAAAAATGATTACATATACACAAATAGACTGAATGAAAACTTATAAAAAATTTTTAAATTTTTTTAACAATTATCATTTATTTCAAAATAACAAAAAGAAGTGGAATTGCAATGTTTCCACCATAAAGAAATGCTAAATGCTTGAGGTGATAGATAGCCTAATTGTCCTGATTTGATCACTACATATTGTATACTTGTACCAAAATGTCACATATACTTTGTAAATGTGTATCAATACAACTATTATGTATCTATAATCATTAAAATCTTTTAAGAAACAAACCAAAGAAATAAACCAGTTAAAAATGGTTCAGAGATTTTAACACCACACTAAAGAAGATATGCAGATGGAAAATAAGCATATAAAAAGATGCTTCACATCTTATGCCATCAAGGAAATGCAAATCAAAATAATACTAAGATACCACTATACACCTATTAGAATGGCTGAAGTCCAGAACACTGACACTACCAAATGCTTTATAATAATTATTTTGAGATGGTTTCTGTCTTGTTGCCCAGGCTGGACTGCAGTGGCATGATCTCCGCTCACTAAAACCAAACCAGTCAAACCAAAACACTAAGCACTGTGGGTTAGGAATGAGTGATTTTTCATCTTTATATCTTGTGTGGATCAGGGTGTTTCCTTTGCCATGGTGCACATTAGAATATGTTTATTGATTGGTAAATACATAGATGAACTAATAGATAAAAAGGATTATACATACATGAATATCAGACTGAATGAAAACTTACAAAAGAGAAATTTTTTTGATTTTTAAATTTTTATTTATTGTTATTATTATTTTGAGATGGAGTTTCACTCTTGTTGCCCAGGCTGGACTGCAGTGGCGTGATCTCGGCTCACTGCACCCTTCACCTTTCAGGCTCAAGTGATTCTCCTGCCTCAGCCTCTGAGTAGCTGGGATTACAGGCACGTGCCACCACACCTGGCTAATTATATTTTTAGTAGAGACAGGGTTTCACCATGTTGGCCAGGCTAGTCTCGAACTCCTGACCTCAAGTGATCTGCCCGCCTCGGCCTCTAGAAATGCTGTGATTACAGGCATGAGCCACCATGCTCAGCCATATTATTATTATTTTTTTTTTTGAAATGGAGTTTCCCTCTGGTTGCCTGGGCCGGAATGCCACAATGTAATCTCGACTCACTGCAATCTCCGCCTCCTGGGTTCAAGTGATTCTCCTGCCTTGGCCTCCTGAGTAGCTGGGATTTCAGGTGCATGCCACCAAGCCTGGCTGATTTTGTGTTTTCAGTAGTGACAGGTTTCACCATGTTGGCCAGGCTGATGAACTGACCTCCGGTGATCCGCTCACCTCAGCCTCCCAAAGTGCCTAGATTATAGGCATGAGCCACTGCACCAAGTCGAGAAATGCTTAATATTCAGTTTATTTAGATCTCATTTTTCCTTCAAGTTTTAATAACAGAACTTTTTCAGGAGGCATATATGTATGCTGATATGTGATGTGTGTAGGATTTCTGTTGAGATGAGAAGTCAGAATAGTTTTGATCCATAAAACTTACTGTAGCCAAGAACTTAACATTGTTATTTCTAAAGGAAAATCATCTTCTAGTTTCTTAATTTGTTTTCCTCTAGTTGCTGACCTAAAACCTGAATTAGGCTGTAGACTCCCCATGCTGGGTAAGAATGGAGAGAGCAGAAAACCAAAACTGTAGGCCTGAAGAGTCACAGGTTCCATTACACTCCAATCCTCATGTGTTTTTTCCACAGGGAGCCTTTCCAGCTTTTGAAGAAGGTGCCGATTGTGGGGGCACCCATATGGTTCCAAGTGCCCTATTCCATCATCGGCCTCCCCCTGAAGGACAAAGTCTGGGAGATGGTAAGGCAAGCTCGCCCTTTTCTGTTTGGAGGTGAATAGATACATTCTCATCTCTACCAGTGAATTCCTACCAATTAATTTTCTACCTTCAAAAAATCTTCCTGGCATGTCTCCTAGAGCACGTTCTGTCTCTGTTAGTGCATTCACTCACAATTATCTACCTGCTGCATTAGTCAGCTCATACAGACTGCCTCTCTTACTGTCCTACCAGCTTCTTGAAGTTCGAAACTAGACACAGTTTATCTGGCTCTCAATTTCTCTAGCACATTGCATAAGATGGTACTGAAGGAATATCTCCTGCAGGTAACTTAGGAATGGCTACTACTTCCAAAATGTTTCCCAGTGCTGCAGAGCCCTTTAATATTTAGCAGCTTGTAACATAACTGCATTAGCTGAACTGGCATTTGGATTTGTTCAGCTGGAAACATCAATCCCTTTGACCACCAGGGTTGTGGAGGGGAGTTTTTCATTATGTCTCTTTCTACATTTATTCCTAGCATTGTTTTCTCAAAACATCTTGTTTCTTCCCAATTTTAAAAGCATTTGAAATTATCTTAATTCTGGGTTCAGCGTAGTGGCTCACACCTATAATCCTAACACTTTGGGAGGCCGAGGCAGGGAGATCACTCGAGGCAGAAGCCGGAGCAGGTCGCGCTCCTCCAGAAGCTGTTCCTGGTCCCAGCTGCGGTCCCGGCCCAAGTCGTACTCCCCAGGAAGAAGACGTCGGTCATGGTCCAGGAGCCCCACCCCGCCGTAAGATACTGTCTTAACTGCCATGCTGGTAACACTAGGACTCTGTGGTGCTTTGCTTTCCTTAGACGTCACGTCAAGTTCCACCTGCTGGTGCTCACAGCTCCTTGGTCACCTCCTCCAGGGTGTGGTAGTGGAAGTAGTCTGCATCCAGGGAGTGCAGGAGGGAGGCGTGCAGGTGCCGGCTGCCCTGGATGAACTGCTGCATCAGGCTCAGCTGCTGCTTCAGCCTGTCATGTAGTGCCAATACGGCCAGGCTATATAGGTGTTCAGGGCTTCTATTGCATCCGTGCTGATAACATGATTAGCGATGGGCGTCGCGTCCTCATAGGCACCTTCCAGGGCAGGCCCCATGGCTGCCATGCCGGCCACCTTGGTCCACTCGTAGGTGAAGGTGGGATTGGGTGTCTGCACAGCTGTGTCCTTCACAAAGACTCTTGTCACATGCCTGCCTGGCATTTTCCTAGACTCGGCTATTTGTGGAAGGTCTGTCTTCACACTGGAAGAAGATTCAGACAGAACGTCCAGTGTTCTGTCAAGAAACTTCCTGGAACGGGCAGTTGGTTCAGATGCCGTCAGACTTGGAGAGTTTTCAAAATCCTCAGAATAGGCTGAGCTGACTGTTCACCATGGGGGCTTCAGATGGCAGCTGCATGCTGGAAGCGCTGTCCAGCTGGACGCCAGGAGCCAAGCTGGCACTGAGATGCTCTGAGACCTTGCTCTCATGCCCCTCTGCAGAGGCGGGCTTTTCCCACAATGCCCAGCTCCTTGCCTGGGCAGGCCTCGGGGCATCCTGCCCAGCGGATGTCTCAGCTCTGAAGATTGTGCCAGCTGTTTTTTCCCTGTGAGCACTTTCCTCTTCCTGTTCCAGATCCGAGTTCTCACGGACAATGGGAGCCAGATTGTCAAGCGATAAAATATTTATTCTGAACTCGTCGAGGCTGTCATCAGCACCTTCTGAAACTGACTTATCTACAGGCTCAGTCTCACTCCTTCCAGGGGAGGACCCAAGCTTGATGTGCCCCATCTTTAAAGAAACTGATTTCAAAAAGGTGCCTGTGATGGAAACTGACGGCATGTGGGAGGCGGTGTCATCGGAAACGTGACTCTGCGAGGACTGTGCTCTCAAGCAAGCGCTGTGAAGGGTCCTGTCTGCTGCTAGGGAGGTTGGCAGGCATGATGTCTGAGAAGGCTTTCAACTGGAGAGCTCCACGCTGGGTACAGTAAATGCTTTTTTTATTTTTTTCCCATGGACATATCTTCATTTGAAAGGGTCAAAAATTTTATTAGCAGGCCTTTTTCTGTTTTTGAACATACAGGTTTTCTGCTGTCCAGTGTAAAGGGGAAGTAGTATCTTGTTGCCTGAGGTTTGGGGTGCTTGCCTTGGGGCTCCATCCCCATCCCTTTCCTGCCAGCGCACTGGGGGAAGGC
>NW_022438048.1:0-19517 GCF_009761245.1 Sapajus apella | reverse complement strand
GGGGGCTAAGGGGGTTGTTCTTTTCTTGTAAATTTAAGTGCCTTGTAGATTTTGGATATTAGCCCATTGTCAGATGGATAGATTGCAAACATTTTCTCCCATTCTGAAGGTTGCCCATTGACTCTAACGATGGTTTCTTTTGCAGTGCGGAAGCTCTTTAGTTTAATTAGATCCAATTTGTCAATTTTGACTTTTGTTGCAATTGCTTTTGGTGTTTTAGTCATGAAGTCTTTGCCCATGCCTATGTCCTGAATGGTATTACGTAGGTTTTCTTCTAAGGATTTTATGGTTTTAGATCTTATGTTTTAAGTCTTTAATCCACCTTGAGTTAATTTTTGTATAAGGTGTAAGAAAGGGGTCCAGTTTTAGTTTTCTACATATGGCTAGCTAGTTTTCCCAACACCATTTATTAAATAGGGAATCCTTGTTTTTGTCAGGTTTGTCAAAGATCAGATGGTTGTAGATGTGTGGTGTTATTTCTGAGGCCTCCGTTCTGTTCCATTGGTCTATATAACTGTTTTGGTACACATATTTTATTGCAGCACTATTCACAATAACAAAAACTTGGAACCAACCCAAATGCCCATCAATGATAGACTGGATAAAGAAAATGTGGCACATATACACCATGGAATACTATGCAGCCATAAAAAAGAATGAGTTCATGTCCTTTGCAGAGACATGGATGAAGCTGGAAACCATCATTCTCAGCAAACTAACACAAGGAACAGAAAACCAAACACCACATCTCACTCATAAGTGAGAGTTGAACAATGAGAACATATGGGCACAGGGAGGGGGAACATCATGCACTGGGGCATGTCGGGGGGGCGGTGGCAGGGGGAGAAGGGTAGGGATAGCATTAGGAGAAATACCTGATATAGATATTAGGTATTAAGGTAAATATCTAATGTAGATATACTTAATATCTACATTACATGTTATATAGGCACATGTATACCTATATAACAAATCTGCCCATTCTGCACATGTATCCCAGAATTTAAGTATAATAAATAAATAAAAGAAAAAAACTCATTTGTTTTTCTGATTAAATTCACAAAAAATATTGGAATGCAAAAAAAAGAAATTATATTAATTCTATGTCAACTAATATCTTTAGCCATGGCACATACACATACACAAAGTTAATTTTAACACAACAAATGAGCTGCGGATTAAAAGAGAAAAGATATGCAATGGTGTCTTTCAGTTTTCTCTAACGAACTGCTATCTAGAATAGAGCTTTTATCAATAGCAAAATTTCTCAGTTCATAATTATACTGATAAGCCTGTAGCATCTACAACTTTACTGCATTATTTTTTCAATCAGGTGAATTAAAATTTTGACATTTCTTTTTCTTCAGCCATAGGCTTTTTAAATAGGATTCTAGATATAATTTTTTAAACATCTCTGCAACTATACTGTATTGAAGATAGGTTAATATATCCTCAGTATCTTGTCAACTCCTTATAAGATATCAGACTAGCCACAACATATTCAAAAAGTTGATTATTTCACAAATGTATTACCGTACTGTGGCACACAAAATAGATAACTCTGTATTTATCAATACATTTTCCCAACAGAGGATTACCACCTTAACTGTCACGGTAACTCCTATTGCATGCTTTCTGTGGTGTGTGGTTTTGCATTTGGTGTTGATGCATGCCAGCCAAAATGGTACTAATGTAGCCATTGTTTTCATCTGATACTTAATTTCATTCTTTTTTGTATTAATAACCTTTTACATTTGCTCCAGTTGAATCATTGTGTCTGCTTAGTGAAAAAGTCAAGAAAAAGGTGATTGTTGATTTTCTTAAAAGTCTCTGGCCTTATCTGAATAATAATTTGGGAAATCACAGCCTTTGGGGTGGAGGAGCAAGGAGTGTATATAGAAACAAAGCTAATATTTATAGGTTAATTCATCCCAAGACAATGAATGTGGAGCATGGCAGCAATTTTCCATTGCCTTACCAAATCTATCCAAAAGCACCTTCCATATTATTTTGACCTAAAATGTGTTAATATTTTAGTATATAAATAGATGTTTTTTTCTAATTATGTAACCAGTGAAATTTTTCCTCATTGCAAATTTATATTTGGGGATATCTGATTACGACAGAAATAAGGGAGGTGTATAGTGTGCCTATTACTTAAGGCATGAATACATATAATTACTACTTTTAAAAACTCTGCTTTTTCTTGATTTAGGGTCCCACTGGACCTCCTGGACCTCAAGGACGACAAGGGCCAAAAGTTATTCTTCATTTACTTGTTTCCATTTATCACATACTGTGCAGAGAATGCTACATTAAGTATATGCATCTTTGAAAATCAGTCTTACAAAATGCTGAAGAAGCTGAGATTGTTATAGTATTGTTTTAGAGAGTGAAGAAAAGAAATTGAGGCCTGGACTGAAGGAAGATAAAAAATTAGAAAGAAGAAAGGAAAATAGGAAAAAATGAGAGAGAAATTTAATTTGGGGGAAGACACTGAGAAAAAGAATATTAAACAAGGGAAAAACAAGTTCCAGGGAAGTTATAAATGTAAAAAACACTAAATGTGGTGTGTGAAAGAAAAAGAAAATATTTAATTAAAGGAGGATTGGAGAAAATTTAATTGACACCAAGAAAAATCCTTGTTTCTAAAGCTTTTGTAATAAAAAGAGTAAAGGAAGTTTTAGTATGACGCATTCACAAATCAAAACTTTACGAATAATTTTTCAGTCTTTTTTAATAATGCATTCTTTATTATATACTTTGTCAGACATTTTGCCATTTAAATCTCATCTAATGAAACATACCAACTAAAAATAGAAGAAGATTAGCATTGCTTGCTTATATCTAAACTTTGTTGATGGCTTTATCCCTCCAAACTGAAGCTTAGTCATTCAACCATGTTTGATCAATTAACACATGGCCAGTGATCCTGGCTTTTCAGAACCGAGTGACATGTGTTGAAATATGACTTTCATCATTGGATTCATGTCGGAGATTCAAGTGATTTCAAAATTCATCTTTTGTTTATGCTTCTTAAGGCAGTTTATTTGCTCAGTCTATCATAACACACATGCACATATATCAGCTTTTGTACCCTTTTGAGTTACTTAAAAACAGAAATCTAGTATATAGAAAATTTATTTTTCTACTATATAAAGGAATATAAATTACAGTATTACTGAGCTCCTTGCCTATACATTTAGAACATAGATTGTAATTTCAAACAGATTTCATGTATAACATTAATATAAGGTGTTGGATTTTTAACTTTATATTTCTTTAGCACATTCTGCTTCCTAAGAGATATAACACACAAAAAAACTACACATAATTTTTATTCTTGGTGAGTGACACTGCCTGGATTGCCGTTCTGTAGTATCTTGGTGAGCTGGACTAGATAATCCTAGAAGGAAATTTGCAGTTTCTTTTTTCCTTTGTGTAGAATCAACCAAGGGTCTAAGTTCGTTACTTTACCTCCTCACTTGACTACGTCTCCAGAACCAAAATTGTCCCCAAAGCTAAATACATATCTCATTTCCCACAAACCTCAAAAGCTTCTAGGACTTTTCTCTACAGCCCAAAGGCCTAGAGACGCCCCAAAGACACCCGTTCTTTGACCCAAAAAGGCAAACAGGATCTCATAGATAAAAAATCTGTATCACTAAACCTATATTCTCCTGGTTTTATAATCCAATTACTGTTCATGTATTAATTCAATTATTCAGTAAGTAATTTTTGAGCCTCTACTCTATGGTAAGGAATAGTATCTGGTAAGGATACTAGAAAGGCATTCCAATAAGGAGCTTCTGGCCTAGGGAGGAAGCTAGGCAAGTACAGTAAAGGTTCAGTTATTAATAGGTAGAGTAAGTGCATAGAAGGCCCCTCTAAGTCTTAAGAGTCAAGGGTGGCTTTGAGTTGAAACTGAAAGACAGGAAGAAGTTGCCCAGATGACTATCTAGATAAGCAATATGGAGGAAGGGCTGAGTCATTCTCACCTCCTACCCTTGCCATCCTTCCCACTATAATATCGTCCCTACCCCACCCACCCCACAATGGTCTTATAATTGAGATCTTATGTAAGCTGATACGGTCCTTTATGTTTTCCATGATCTGTCCTTGAGAAGGTTGGGATAATTGGGGTGGAATGTAGCTATGACAAAGATACGGCAAAATGTAGCCTGAGTCAAATATAGAAACCCTTCTAATCTTGGAACTCAGACTGAATGGCAACTTACTCAATTAGTGTTTCTCCTTTATTTATCACACAAGAATTGTTTGATTCCTTACACATCAAATAACTCTTACAAACCCCATTTGATGGGTGAAGGATAAATGAATAACAACTCATGAATTATGTTTTTCTTTTAAACACTTGTGAGTCATATTTTAAAGGGAAAAGCCTAGCAAAGCCATCATTATTGGACCCATGGTGCTGACAAGTATTCAGACCCTGAATGAAACTAGGGCTTAGCCAGGCGCATCCAACCTCAGCAGACTTGTTTGTGGTAAAATATACTTTGTTGCTACCACAAAGAGCAGGAAATCTGAAATAAGAAAAGGCCCTTCCCCAACCCCTTTTCTTGCTTCATTTGTTTAGAACCACAAGATCATGCCATCCTTAAACATTGGAAAGCTCAAGTTATCATGCTGTAGCTCATAGCTCTTAAAAGTTTTTACCAGGGAAAGGAGCTCCAGCCATTTCAACATTGTGGTTTATAGTATCACCAAACAGACCTTTCTAGAAAATACAGCCTCAGGTCAACTGCCTTGGAAATCTGTGAGGCAGGCCTCTCACACTCAGAAAAACTGTTTTTACAAAGTTTCCACAGTGTAGGATTCAGGGATATTTGTAA
Organism: Sapajus apella; assembly: GCF_009761245.1. Classification (NCBI taxonomy): domain Eukaryota; kingdom Metazoa; phylum Chordata; class Mammalia; order Primates; family Cebidae; genus Sapajus; species Sapajus apella. Next base: position 14,661 of record NW_022438048.1, on the reverse strand, counting down.
TGGGATCCACATAAATGACTCATAAAATTATGCTTGCTTTTCAAGTAATTTGTTTATGTAGTTACCTTTCAAAACTGAAAAGTGACTGAACATTTTCTGTTTGATTAACTCTCCGGCATATGTTATACATTTGTTTATAAAGGAACATCTTTAGTTTAAAAAAGCAAACAAAAATCTCTATATTTTGAGTTTGTCAAAAATACTAATAAATCAAAATATGAATAGTAAATTTTAGTTCATTCACAGCACAGTATAAGAAATTTAATTGATCCAAAAGTAATTATATATGGATTAAGATAACTGATTTATGATATCCTTCAGTGAGGGTTTTCTGGAAATTGCACACTCACAATCATGAATTTGTAACTAACTGTTCGAACTGTGCCAATTAAAATGCTGTTGCAAATTCATGAGGCTTTGCATTTTATTTTTTTAGGTTAAATGTTAATGTTTTCCTTTTCACTGAAATTGGAAAGAGAAATCATACAGATATTGTATGGAGAAAAAAATTAACTAAACTGAGGCAGATAGGTTGTTGCTATAGGATATGGCCAGTTGTCAAATCACGTCCATCAGTTTTCTTTGACCACTCTTTTTTAGCCTGCATCTCACACGGAGAAAAAATAAAAACACTAAAAGCACTGGATCTTAACTACGTATGAATACTATACGTAGTCTCAAAGAAAGATTATTACTTCCCTTAGTTTAGATATGTGCTATAATAGAATATGCTCAGGTTATGATGCATTTGCTAAAAGTCAAATTGTACTGTTAACCAACTAGCATCGTTTTTTAATGTAGTGTAGGATGTTACCAATGAGAAATGGAGGTGGGTCATCTATTTTTATCTTAACAGGGAGAGCAAGGATCTCTAGGAATCCGAGGAATGGATGGAGAGCAGGTAATTTTCAAAGACATATGCCTTTATTTAAAGCATCCTTCTTGATGGCTACTTTTATTGTAGGCTTGAAGCCAAAATATCATAAGTGTTGATATTTAATACCCTCTTTCTTTTAACCATTTGTTCTAGAGACTTCATTGATTCTAAAAAGCAGTTAGATTTCTTTGCAGAAACATCTAAGCCATGTAATACTTAAGTTTTGTTCTTAATACTTTATATCAACCTAGCAGTGACTCCTCTGCAAATTTTTAATAGACTTGTAAAATCATTACCAAGTTAGTAAAAATAGCCTGATTTTCATCAGTGAATACAAATATGTCAAGATTAAAATCAGTGACCATAGTTTCCACAAAACTAAATCTTGCCTATATGCCTTATTTAGACAATGTTTTCTTTTCCCAAATAAAGATGACACCTAATTTCTAGATCCTTAGAAAATACAGAAACAAGCAGGGCACTTGTAGCTTTGCAGAGTCTGGTGGAGTACCTCTGAGGGTTCCCCCTAAAACAGAGGTTAGCAAGCTTGGTTAATAAAGGTCCAGAGAGTAAATGCTTTAGGCTTTACACGCCACATACAGTCTGTGTTGATGTTTTCTAGTTTCCTTTTTATTTTACTTTATTTTTTGGTTAACACCTCTTAGCATTTTTTTAAAAAACACTCACCCTGTACAAAAATAATCCCTGGGATGGATTTGGCCTGTGAGCCATGGTTTGGTGACACCTGCCCTAAAAGAATCTGAGCTGGAGAACATAGACAGTATTCAGACTTTGGAATGGAATCAAAAGGATTCATTTCAAGATCTTTAGTGATTTCTCTGTTTCCATTATTTACTCAAGAAATGGCTAAAATCAGGAAAATCATATCAAAAGGATTTTTTTTTTCCTTTAATCAAAAGGATTCTTAATGCAGTTAATGAACATATACTCCTCAGAAGAAAGTATTAGATAGGAAAATTAGGTTTAGGAGATGTTATTTTTTAATATCAGAGTTGTATGTTTAAATAATATAATGCCATATTAAATGAACATGTGATAAAAAACAAAGACACCCTAGATGATTTGCTATATCATAGATCACATAGAATTTTTAAATCTGTCTATGCTACTTGTCTCACTGTTGGTCATTATAAGTAATTAACTTAACATGCATAATGATATACAATAAGTAATTAACTTAACATGCATAATGATATACAATAAATGATCCAATGATTTACCAGTCTGTAGATTGAACCATTGAAAACTGATGGTGACTGGAACTTCTGCCTGTAGTTAGGAGGGAGGGGAATATAGTGGCTGGAGATGAGAGAAATTTGTCTGGGCATTTGTTACTATATAACACTAGGTCCCAGTTCAAAATACATCCTGTACTGTTGAGAATTAAATGTATTAAGTTGTTTTCAGGTCTGGTGCGATAGAATTAGCTGCCAGGTAAAAATACAAGATCAGGAGAAATTATGTCAAAACCTAAGTTCATGTTTTTCATACTTAAAGAGCCTAATGTAACTTAATCTATTTCATTACAAGGGGAAATAGTATTGATTGCATGTAGAAGGTTGCTGTAAGGAATAACTCTACCTAGAAGCAAAAATCAGACTCATCTCAATATTGAACCCACCTAGTAACCAAATTGATCCAGAATTCTATTTTCCCTAGGATGTAATTATCAGGGGTCAGTATGCTGCTTATGTGCCAACCCTATCTATCATTTTTAGGAACTCAAAGACTTAAAGGGAGACATGAGGGACCCAGGTATGCCAGGTGAAAAAGGAAGAATTGGACTTCCTGGATTACCAGTATGTTTATACTTTTATGTTATATTCTTATTAAGATCTATTAAACAATCAGAAAACAGTTATATCATTAGGTGCAATCTCATCTAGTGGTTCATCTAATACTTTTATTTTGAAATATTTGAGGTATTATTTGTTAATTACTCTAGGGAACTCAAATTGTAAAGCATGTAACCAAATGAATTATAAGGTAAGCCTTCACGTTTTCCTGAATTGTTTTCCCTAGAAGATAATAAAATAAACATAGTTGGCCACTTTAATTTAGTATGCATAAGATGGTGGTAACTGGTTATTAGAAAATAAACTATAATTTTAAAAATGAGCCAAAAAATATAGGACAATTAAAAAACAAATTACTCTGGAAAGTGTCCTCTGTGTGTATGATTCTATGTGATAGTGTTTTATGGTTTTCCTCATAATTTTTACTGAGAATTTGGAGGAGAAAATGTAAAATTGTTTTAAAAAATGCAGTAAACTCCACTGCCTTAGACTTTTTTATAAGACAAGGAAGTATATAAATGTCAGTAAAAACTAAGTTAAAAGACTTATCTTTGCTATTTAAATTGCACACCACCATAAAAGATATAACATTTATAACTCAGTATATATTTAACACTATAGAACTTTAACCAATCAAGCTCAAACTAGTTTTTATTTACACCGCATTTTATTTTACATATCATCCATAATCCTAGGGATTTTAGTAAGCTTGCTTTTTTAAGCTAAAATGCAAGGAGATAAATCCCTTTTTTCTGTAGCAAGTGCATAATATTATAAAATGTCAAGAGAACATTGGGGTTGGGGAGAAAATTCAGTTGTCTCTTACACTGGAAATAAATTTGCTTAATGGTTATTTATAGGGAGCCAAGGGCATGAAAGGAGAAAAAGGAGATTCTGGAATGCCGGGTCCACAGGGTCCTTCTGTAAGTCCATGGCAGCTGAACTTCCATGGCTCCTGAACCTTCTCACATGCTGACCTGTTATTTACCTATTCCACCTCTGCCAGGTGGCAGAACAACATTACAAAGACCTTAAACCCCTTGGTTTGTCAAATTGTAGAAGAAACATTCATCAGCCTTGCATAGTGACAGACAAAGTATCTCAGAGGTCTGAGGAAGGAGCAGGTTTTCAGAGGACTGTCTAATTCTAAGGAAAAAATCAATGGTTTTCTCGTAACAATGGATAGATCTTGGTGAATATAGAATGTACTTGTTAGTTTCTCCAGAGCCCGCCTTATGCTTAGTGAAATATTTGAATTTGATAGTAGTGACGTTATAGCATTTCTTGGTAATTAATTGCTTCCTTTTCTTTTAACTTACTTTTGATTTATTCTGGCTTTTGTAGAACTTTTTTTGGAGTTTTTTTTTTTTTATTCTCACAAGGGAATTTCTAAATCTAGAGAATCAAACACATCACTTATTTCAGTATTTTTCTTCCTCTGCAACTACTAATGGTCTTAGCAGAACCCCAGCACAAGATTCAAGTTGAACTGCCTTATCTAAATGAAGTAACCAAATACATTTTTATTTTCTGGACATACAGACCATAGGTCCACCAGGCCTACCAGGTCCCCATGGCCCACCTGGCCCCATGATAAGTTTTCCTTCTTCCTAAAATGTAATTGCTTATTTATGAGCATGCTACTAGAGAAAACATGAACACATCCCTCTAAACAGCCAGCTTGCATTTTGTACTATTCTCTGTGGAATGGATGGAAAATACCAGGTGATCTGAGATAAACTAACTTTACCATGTTGTCTTTCACTCTCCCAAACACATATGTTGGGAAGAGATAGAGTAGTTCTCTTCTACGACAGAGGTAAGGAAAAACAGATCTAGCAAGCTGTACTATAATCTTAAAGCATGAACGCTGGCAAATCATTTTATCCAGTCACTGCTCTAACCTGATACCAGTAGAATAAGATTAAGAATCGGCTGGACACAATGGCTCATGCTTGTAATCCCAACAGTTTGGGAGGCCAAGGCAGATCATTTGAGGTCAGTAGTTACCAGCATGGGCAACATGGTGAAACCCCATCTCTACAAAAAATACAAAAATTAACTGGGCATGGTGGTGCACTCTTGTAGTCCCAGCTACTCAGAAGGCTGAGGTAGGAGGATCACCTGAGCCCAGGGAGGCTGAGGCTGCTGTGAGTTGTGATCGTGCCCTTGCATTTTGGCCTGGGAGACACTGAGATCCTATCTCAAAAAAGAAAAATATATAAACATAGCCATTAAAGAATGTTTCTTACAAACTTTGAGGTTTGAACTCTTTAATGAAATGTTCAATTAAAAATATTTTTATATATAGTATCAAAACATCACATTGTATCCATAAATATATAGTTATTACATGTCAGTTTTTAAAAAGAATATTTGTAAAATAGTATGATAAACGTTAAAGCTTCCTTCCACAGATAATACGTAGTGTTAGATCTTCTCCTTTTCACTTTTATGATACTTTGATCGATTCACTGAGCCAGGGCCAGTGCTAACTGCAGGTGTCTTGCAGTGGCCAATGGAGACAGTGACCCTGCCCTCAAGGAACTGAGGTCCAGTAAGGAAGGCAGTTATTAAGCAAGTATAATTCTCTAAATGACAAACCAGTGACAGTTGTGTTAAGGTTAGAATGCCAAAGGCAGAGTGCTTCATATGCTTTTCACTGGGGCAGAATAGGATCAAGTCAGGCAGGCTAGATGTGTGTCTCTAAGGTGTTAATAAATCAAAAGACTTCAGTATTACAGAATAAATAAATTGTGGTCACTCTTTCTTCCCATTGCACTCCAAGAAAGAGCATTATTGGAATGAGATAAGCCACAGAAGTAGGCAGTCATCCGTTTCTGACTAGCTCCATTTCTATTGCATAACATAAACAATTATTATTGACCTTCTTTTCTTTTTGTTTTTTGGATGAGTCAGGGTCTCACTCTGTCGCCCAGGCTGGAGTGCAGTGGCACGATCATGGCTCACTGCAACCTCTACTTCCCGGGCTCAGGTGATCCTTCCACATTAGCCTCCCAGTCACATGCCACCAACCACGCCCAGTAAATCTTTGTATTTTTTGAAGAGATGAAGTTTCACCACATTGCCCAGGCTGGTCTCGAACTGCTAGGCTGAACTGATACACCCACCTTAGCCTTTCAAAGTGCTAGGATTACAGGTTTTAGCCACCTCACCTGGTGTGACCTTATTTTCTTAAAACTAGATGGTTCATTAAGAATTAAGCAAATGGCATACTTTCAGCTTTTTAAAAATACTTCCTCTACTATAAGATAGAAGGTTAAATTAGAAAATGCTACATCCTGTTCATATCATAAAATTAATTAGCCTAAAGGAATTTTAAACCTTTATTAAAATGAGGTAAGAATACCTGATAAAGTAACAGCCTTTTCCTGAAAACGTTTATCTGAAACTTATAGAAAAGCAAAATATTATTCTAATGTGGACATATGTGACAAATATCTAGGCATTGCTCAATAAAAACTTTTTTCTGCATTTTTATAATTTTACTGATAAATATTAAATACTCCTTTCTCCAAATAGTTTGTTTAAAACACTTGAAAAGTGTACAGCAATCCACAGTAACCTTAGTTACCTTGACTAGTCTCTATATTTAGATTTTCTACAAAATAACGTGTTTTGTAATCTTGATTCATGCATGTATTATGATTTTCTTCCACCAATAAACAATTATTACAAGAGCCTTGAAGAATTTGTTTTGTAAAAAATAAATGTAACGTAAATAATAATGCTTAGCTTTCCTACATAGTAATCTTTTCTTTAAACTAAATAAATGATGTTACAGAATCCCAAACTTGGGTGTCATCTCCTCACTAGTCTCCTTTAGATTCTTCAACACCTTGGGCCTGGAGGAGTTAATGGAAAACGGCTCCTCTTCCCTGGCACCTAATGTTTGGGCCTTCTCTTTGGCAAATTTCTCTTTCAAGTCATATTTTTACTTTATTTAAACTCATGAAACATCTCATGTATTCCACTCAGATTTTTTAATGGTAATTTGAGTTCATAATATTTTCCCCACTTCTTTCTTCCATGTATCTCTGGCAGATTTCTTCCTCCTCAAAGATATTAGCAGACAGAATGGCTATATATTTTTTTAATAGTAAAAGTACAACCATATTTATTAAACTTAAGGTGAGGTGGGCAGGGGAGAGGGAGGAAAGCACATTCGGGAATGAGTTCTCAAACTAAGGCTCAGAACTGGTGTCCAGTGACACAGAAACCACCTTCCCAAATGGTGGAGCCTTTCCTTCCCTGGGGATAGTGGCAGAGGGAGTGGCGGCCACCACAGCACTCCTGACTCCCTCCTCCAGTCCCACTTTCCATTTCTATTCCTTTTTATTGGATGGCATTCTCAGAATCAGGAATTATCACTATCACCTATAAGTTACTCATCAAGTTGAAAGTTATTAAAGAAAAGCAATATCAAGAGTAGCTGCTCACATTGTGGGACAGGAAGATAGGATTTGAGGGCTGGGAAAAAAAAAACAAGGAAGATATATTCCTGTCCCCAAATAATTTTTTCATAAGTTATTACTTCTTAACTTAAGGGCAAAACTATAATGGATAGCTGAGTAAGACTGGGCTGAAAACTGGAGAGAAGGACCCAGAGGCGTTCTTTCGTTTTCTCTTTTACCTCCAATCTTTTCCCTTTCAAGCTACAGGTAGAGGCTCCACCACCATTAAGGTATTAACTTATCCTATGAATTTGATTCTTTCTTTATTCTTGTAAGATAGTTCTTTTTTTAGTCCATCAATTTTTGTGCTTGATATATAAAATTTTCAGTTCAGTAAAATTAAGAGTATGAGACAAACCATAATCTGTACAAAGAATTAAAAACCTAAATATGTCAATGGATCGTAAGTATCAAGTGACAACAAATAATAGATTAATTTTTATAGGGCTCATGACCTCTGCTTATTACCTTTAAATGACTGTAAAAGAAAGAATAACTCTTTTGGCAGGTTAATATTTGGATTTTATTGATCGTATCATATCACACCATGGGTCTCCAAAAATGTTCTGGGCTGCATATTTTTTCTGCGTATGAATCTTGGAAGAATACTCATTTACTGTCAATAATAGTTGTTTCAAAAAGTGAAATGACATTTTACTCATAATTTTCTTCTTTTCCCTTAGCATGCTGTGTTAGTTTCCTAAGGCTACCAGAACAAATGACCACAAACCACTTAAGACAATAGAAATTTATTTTTTCACAGCCCACAAGGCCAAAAATTCAAAAGGAAAGTAGAGTGTGATTGATTTCTTCAGGAGGCTTTCAGGTAAAATCTCCCTCATAGCTTCTGGTGGTTTCTGGCTGTCCTTGGCATTCCATGACTGTAGGCAGCATAACTCCAGACTCTGCCTCCCTTGTCCCCTGACCGTCTTCCCGGTGGGTCTCTGTGTGTTCCCATGGCCTATTTATAAGGATACAGCCATTGGCTTTAGGGCCCACCCGAATGCTCTGTGACCTCGTCTTAACTAGGTGTATCTGCAGAGACGCTGTTTCCAAATAGCTTAACATTCTCAGCAAACTGACAGACGAGCAGAAGATCAAACACCACATGTTCTCACTCATAGGCGGGTGTTGAACAATGAGAACACATGGACACAGGGAGGGGAGCACTACACACTGGGGTCTGTTGGGGGGAAATAGGGGAGGGACCGTGGGGGGTGGGGAGTTGGGGAGAGATAGCAAGGGGAGAGATGCCAGATGTAGGTGATGGGGAGGAAGGCAGCAAATCACACTGCCACGTGTGTATCTATGCAACAATCCTGCATGTTCTTCACATGTAACCCACAACCTAAAATGCAATAAAATAAATGGGAAAAAAAAAAACGTTCTTGGGTTCCGGGGTGGACATGACTTTCTGCGGGACACTATTTAACCCGGAAATACGCATAATTTTTTAGAAAATAATGAGTTCTGCCTCTGCTAAAAAGTCCCTTTTCTTTTCATTAGTGTTGATTATTATAAATAGCATGGAGAGTTGACAGACCTCTAAGTACTTGTCAACGGCTTCAGTGTGGGAAACAAATGCGGGAGTGGGAAGAAATAAGATTTGAGAAACAGTTCAAGGCAAGATAATAGAAGGGCATATACTTCATGCTAAAAAAAGTGATTTCTGTTTTGTGGCACGGAAGAACAATAAAAATTCAGAAATATTTATTAGGTGTCTATTCTGTGTCAATAATGTACAAACGCATTCTGGGGATAATGAGCTGAAAGAGTCATCGGCTTCATATGTATCACAGTGCAACGAGAAACCAATTCCTGAGACAGAAACAACTGGTAAAGGAGAACATTTGGGTTTGTCAAACTTGAAACTGAAAAAAATCAAGTAGAAAACAGGTCTAGTCAAGCTGAAATATTCCTAGCGTAAACAAAATAATAGGATGAAAATCTCCTGATCTCTCAATGGGAAGACATGAAGAGATGACAGGAAACAGGATTCAGCGCTTTGCCACATTGGAAAGCATATTATCAGTTACCAAGGTTCCTAGAAGAAAGGAAAAACATTGGAAAATAGAAAGGTAGTTGGAGTTATAAACTTGGTGTTGAATTAAGGAGAGAGCTGGACGAAGGAAAGAATATACCAACTGGAAGAGCAAGAGCTGAAAAAACAGAACTTATGAGAACATTTTAACTTTAATTGGGGAATGTTCAGTGAACCAATAGAGCTCCCCCTACCTCTTCTCCCTCTCCCTGCGGTCTTCTTCCCACCATCTTCGCCCTCTCTTCTCCCCACTGTATTATTTTTCTCCCCACTGTATTCTTTTTTTTCCCTTTGAGACGAAGTCTTGCTCTCTTCCCCGGGCTGGAGTGCAATGGGGCGATCTCGGCTCACTGTAGCCTCCATCTCCTGGGTTCAAGCAATTCTCCTGCCTCAGTCTCCGGAGTAGCTGGGACTACAGGCGCGAGCCACCACGGCCGGCTAATTTTTGTATTTTTAGTAGAGACGGGGTTTTCACTATGTTGGCCAGGCTGGTCTCGATCTCCTGACCTCGTGATCCGCCCGCCTCAGCCTCCCAAAAACGCCCGGCCTTCTCCCCACTGCATCCTGTCCCGCCCTCGCCTCCGCGTTTTCTTCCACTGTTTTCTCTACCACGCCGTCCTCTCCCTCCTCCCCACCTTCTCCTGCCCCCTCCCGCTTTCCAAGGTCGTTTCCACCCTCTCCTTCCCCTCCTCCCCCTCTCCCCGCGGTCTCGTGGGCCCCAAAGGTCTTCGCGCCGCCAACTCTGAGGGGGCGGGGCCGGCGGCCGCAGCTGCGGACCCGGCAGCGACTCCCCAGGTCTTCCGTTGGCCGCGGGTGGCGGAGCTCAGGGGGCCGCTGAGTGGGGGACGCAGGCGCGCGCAGGCGGGGAGAGCTTCTGGGTGGGAGGCGGCGGGAGAGCGCGGACACGGGCGTGGGCGAGGCGGCCATTCGGGGAGAAGAGGGTGCGGGAGAGAAAGGCGCTGCGGGGAGACGCCGCTGCGGGGAGACGGGGGAGATGGAGGCGGGAAGGTGGAGGGAGGAGGAAGATGGTGGAGAGTAAGGGGCTGGGAAGGAAGGCGAAGGGGAGAGGGAGGGAAGAGGAGAAGACGGTGGGAAGAAGATGCGGCAGACACGCCGCTGCGGCAGGGTGGGAAAACGGGAAGAAAACGGTGCGAGGGGAAGAAAACGGTTGGGGTGGGAAGACGGTCGTGGGGACACGCGGGGAGAAGAGGGAGCGGCGGGAAGGCGGGAGGGAAGCGAGCGGGTGGAGAGGAGGAGGGCGGGGAGGGCCGTGGGAAGAGGGACGCGGAGAACAAGCCGCTGCCGCGAGAAGGCTGAGAGACCGAGGGGAAGAGGACGGTGGGGACGGGAAGAAAACTGCGGGGGAGAAGAAGGTGCGGGAAGAAGACGGTGGAGAGAGTGAGCGGGGAGGAGAGGGTGCGGGGAGACCGCGGTGGGGAAGGAGGAGGGGAGCAGGGACGAGGGGAGGGGGAGAGAGCGGAGAAAAAGGTGGGAAGAAGACTGGGGAAGGAGAGGAGTCGGGAAGGAGACGGGAGGGAAAGGGCAGAAGGAGGGGGAAGGTGGGGGAAGCAGACGGCGGGAAAGGGGAGAGGGAGGGGGAAGAAAAGGGTGGGGAGGGAGAAGGAAGGACGGGTTGGAAGAAGAAGGGAGGGGAAAGTGGGGAAGGCGGCGTTGGGGAAAGACGGAGGTGGGGGGAAGGACGGGTGGGAGAGAAGAGGGTGAGGCAGGGAAGGTGGCGGGGAGAGGGGAAGAAACGGCAGAAAGGCGGGTGCTGAGAGAGAAGGCGGTGGGGAGAGGAGAAGGAAGTAGGGAGAAGATGGTGAGAGAAGAAGGCAGTGTGGGAGAAGAGTCGGGGCAAGAGCAACAATGGAGATAGCAACGTTTAAACGTCGTCGTCTTGAAGCAAAAGCAGCAAGTTCGCTTTAAAATAGTCCCGGCCTAACTTTGTTCAATAAATTCCCACTTCCAAATACGTTGTGTCTGCAATGTGGGTCATTTTTAGTGCATAGAACAGAGCAGTGTCTGATTGTTAGTGACCGTGCTGTCAAGGTGCATGCTGCTCACCAGCTAGAAACGAAAACATCACATTTCCTTCAAGTGCATTTTAATACATAATTTTTCCAAGAATCTCATTGAGGAAAAAATAGAGGGGTGTACCTTTGGCATTGAACATGGGGTCTCACATTTAGGTTGCATTTATTTCCCCAAATCTTTAAGATTGTGGCTGAAACAGTATTGTGAATACCGCATTCATTCTGTAGGGCAGTGCATGTTATTTTAACAAAAGTATGATAAACTGATATGCCTATAGAAATTCAATGAATTCAATTTAATTAATTCACTCATACAAATTTAGGTTTCCTTAATATAAAAAAAACCCAAAACACTTAAATTGCCTTTGTCTTTTAACCTAACTTCATGCTTAGAGTCAAGAGAATTTATAAATGCAATCCTGTAATGCTGGTGTTGCATTAAGCCTTTATTCATAGGAGGTGCTCTAGGGATGGTGGGCATTAGGCCAGGAGAGTTCCCTGGGAGAGGTCAGAGCCCATACCTCATGGCCACTTCAGTCTCCCGCTGGGCAGTGCCGGATCCTTTTGTGGCCACCCCAGGGGTCCAGATGTGCACAGGAGGCTGTGGCTGAGGGGCGGCTTGGGCAGGGCAGTGCTCACCACACTCCCGACTTTCATCTGGGTCATGTGGGGGATGGGCTCGGTGTCACTGTGCCCTCCCAGCCCACCGGGCCAGACCTCCCTCTGGGACAGAACAGAGGATCATGAGGACAGTGTGAGGAAGCACCCTGGGGTCAATTGGGGTCTGACCCCAGGGCTCCCCAGGTCCCACTGGGGACACGTGGACTTATTCTTCTGAACTTTAAAGGCAGTGCTTATTATCAGCATCAACACCTGTTCTTCCATCAAATACACGTCCCATGGTGCAGGGTGAGGCCGAGAGAGATCTGTGGGGACAGCACGCGTGGGAGGACCTGGCCCTTCCAGGCTGGGGCTGGTGGCTCAAGCTGGGCCCATTGGGGCTTCAGTCCCCAGAGTCAGTGACCCTCCCCGTGAGGGTCGCCTGACCCCTCCAGGACACTGGTTCAGACAAGGCCTTGCAGCTCCTCATGGGGGGCACTCATTTCAGTGGGGACGCGGCTTCTGGAGAGAGGGGCTTGCCCAGGTCTTGAGGCTTCCCTGAGCCCTCCCAAGTTGGGTCCTGGCCTTGTCTGTCCATGAGGCTGGTCTTGAGCCTCACTCTCTGCCCTGGGATGACCCCTCTTGGACAGAGGGTCTTGTTTGTGCCTCCTATGGGCTGGAGGTGAGCCAGACCCCCGGGCTGGGGAAACAGGACACTGCAGGGCAAGGAGGGTCCCTGAGCCGGGGTCTCTCTGTGCCTCCTTGCCCCATCATTCAACATGCAGAGAAGCCAGCTGGGCAGCTGCAGAGGCCCCCAATCCCCGAGGCTTCCCACCCTCCCATCTGCTGACCCCACCATGTGGCCTTGGCCCTGGGGAGGAGGGGTGGGAACATCCCCTGGAGCCTGGCTGGAGGTACTCCTGGAGGCCTCCTGGGCCAGGGTGTGGGAAAAGCAAGGCCACGACAAAGGGTGGCCAGAACAGGGTGGGTGCTGGGGTTCCTGGTCATCTCCTGGAGGTGGTGTCGGTCTAGAGGACATGGCTGGGGAGATGCTGCCATCTGGGCTCAGTAGGCCCATTCATGGTCACCAAGGGCAGCTGGAGCCCAGGCAGCTGAAGGGCAGGAGGAGTCTCAGGGAGGGCAGGGTCAGCAACACAGAATCAGAGCTGGAGGGTGTGGCTCCAGGACATTAAGGGAGGCCACGGGGAAGATGAGATGTCCTCTGCTGATGGGGATAAAAGGCATCTGACTTGGGCTCTAGGGGTCAGCCCCAGGCTCCTGTGGGACCCTCAGCAGAGACATCCTAAAGACTCCCAACAAGCTGGCGATACAAGGAAGGTGCCTTCGCTCAAAGTCGAGATTACCTGGTCAGGGTGGCTGTCCCCAGATCTGGCTGCATGAGGCCCCAGGGGCACCTGTCCACCTACCCTGTGGGGAGTGCCTCTCACTGGCCAGCAGCTACGCCAGTTCCCAGAATGCGTCATCCTCAGGAGCAAGGTGGCGACTTGGCTCAGGTCCCTACAATAGCCCACCTCCTGCCAGAACCAGAGTCACCATGTAAGGACATCATCTGGGAGGGCTGAGGTCACCTGGGAGTACTTATGTCATTGGAGAGGGCAGAGGTGACTAGGGAGGCTTCCTCTGAAGAATACACTTCCTCAGGATGCAAATTCACTTCATGACAAGAGCCAGGTCCATGGACACTTCAGCAACTTGTCCAAAAGCTCTCCTGAGAGCACCGTCCTGCGTGCCACCCGCCAAGCTCCTGGGCTTTGGGGCAGCCCCAAAAGGAGGACGTCATTTCCTGTTCAGAGAACTGGTGGCCAGGCCCAGGTGCCACCAGAAGTCAGGGGCATGTCTCCTTAGTGTCTCAGTTTGAGACCCCTTGAGACCACCCCCCTTACTTGGAGGTTTATACCAGCGGTGAGCTGGAGTTCTACCTACTATATCCTGATGGGTCACTCACAAATATTGACTTTGAAAGAAGCAACGACACCCCCGCCAGACACCCATGCCCTTGAATATGAAAACAGGGGCTGGGAATGTCACTACCCAGGAATACTCACCAGGTTATACTCTGAATATGCCACGAAGATGTAGAATAGTTCCCACTGCCTAGGAAACAGAGAAAAGGGGCTTTTGTTTCTTTTGTGCAGATGCTGTTAGTTTCATTTTGTCTACAAATCCCATTTCAGGTTCAGATGATTCATCAGATAAGCAGTAAGCTCTTCAGGGCCTTTGACTGTTTAAAATATGTTTCAGTAAAATCCACGTCTGTGAAATACAAATATTCCAGTTGTATAGTGGGTTGATTGATCATTTTCACTCTGAATGATTTTTTTTTCAGTTGGCACACACGACAGTTCAGTCTTTGGGTGTACAGTTTCTCCACAGTTCTAAACCAATGTGCAGAGTCTCCCAACCACCGCTCCAGCCCCTCCTGGAGCGAGTCCTTCATCCTCCAAGTCTCCAGGGTGGCCCCTATGCAGCCCGCCTCTCCCTGATCCATCAGCCCCTGGCCACCCAAACCAGTTCTCAGACACTATGCTTTGGCCTTTTCCAGAATGGCCTATGAATCGGAATCCTACAGTGGTAGCTTGTTGGGTCTGGCTTCTTTCCCTTAGCAAAATGGATCTAGGACCACCCTCGTTCCTGCCGGCATCACTGGCTCTTTCCCTTTTCTCACTGAGTCTTCTTGCGTTTGAAGGGAAGACCAGCTGTTGTCTTCCCATTCCAGTGCTGAAGGTCATCCCCGAAGGCTCCGTGTGTGAGTGAAGATGAATGAAGCAGTGAATGTGGCATGCAGGTTTCATGTGGA
>NW_022438047.1:9851-19521 GCF_009761245.1 Sapajus apella | reverse complement strand
TTTGATTTGCAAAGTTCCAGGTTGGGCACCACAGAGCAGCGTGGGTTCCAAGACAGAAACCACAGCTGAATAACTGGTCTATAGTTTGAGCTTTGTTTTCATGTTACTACGAGGCCCACATTTTGGGGGGATGGGGAAAGAGAGCACAGGGGTCTTTCTCTTTTGCCCAGGTTGGAGTACAGTGGCATGACCGTAGCTCACTGCAGCCTCAAACTCCAGTGCTCAACCATCCTCCTGCCTCAGCCTCCCAAGTAACTGGGACTACAGATACATGCCTCAATGCCTGGCTAATTTTTTACCTTTTTTTTAAGAGGTTGGGGGTCTTTTGACATAGCCCAGTCTTGTCCCAAATTCCCAGCCTCAAGTGATCACCCTACCTCAGCCTCCCAAAATGTTGGGATTAGAGGTATGAGCCGCTGTGCCCAATCCACAGCTTACATTTTTCATGACTGTGCCATATTTTGCACAGTGTACTTCAGTTTTTAAACCATTTTCTCACTGTTAGATTCTCTAGTATATGGCCAAGATTTTGCTTTTGAAAATAAAAATCAGTAGAAATCATTGTGCACTTTTTTTTTAATTTTATTTTTCATTCTTTCAGGATAAGTTTTCAGAAAACTAATTTTTCAGTCAAAGGGTATAAAAAGTGTTATGACTCTTACTTCAGAATCCAAACCTGTCGTTTCCATTTCTGCTGTCACCACCAGCATGGGAGAGCAGAGGAAGATGTTAAGTAAGTTAAATCCTGGGCTGGTGCGGTGGCTCGTGCCTGTAATCCTAGCACTATGGGAGGCCGAGGCGGGCAGATCATGAGGTCAGGAGTTCGAAACCAGCCTGACCAACATAGTGAAACCCCGTCTCTACTAAAAATACAAAAATTAGCTGGACATGGTGGCAGGCGTCTGTAATCCTAGCTACTCAGGAGGCTGACGCAGGAGAATTGCTTGAACCCAGGAGGCAGAGGTTGCAGTGAGCTGAGATAGCGCCACTGCACTCCAGCCTGGGCGACAGAGCGAAACTCCATCTCAAAAAAAAAAAAAAAAAAAAGAAAGTTAAATCCTGCCACTTCTACAGACAATGCTGTAGTCTTGTATAATTCCAGACATTGCCTTTAATTCCCAAAGCCTTCCACTTTGATTTTGTAAACAAATAGATAAGCAGACAGTTACTTTCTCTGTATAGCTTACAGCAATTAAGCCCTATGTCAACACTTTTGCTAACATTCTAGACTAGTGTGTCGTGATTTGATTTGCAAATTTTTTTGCATGCGCCATCTTTTTCTTCAGGCAACTCAGTTGAAGAAACTCCTCCTTTTCCCCTTTTCTCTTCATCTTTAATTGTTCCTTCAGCTCAGGTACCACAGGGGCTCCGCCCTCCATAAGAGCAGAACTATTCAAAGGAGTCCAGGTCTTAGACTGATGGCCTCAATTCTCTTAAATCCATAGGATTAACCATTGCAGGCTGGGATCCATCCGTTGGTGAGCTTGAAGATTAAAAACAAACAAACAAACAAACAAAAAAAAAAAAAACAAAAAAAAACGGAGGTTAATTTAAATATAAAAAGCTCATGATGGACTATATTCAAAAATGGACTTGCTTTTTCCAAAATGATTTGAGACAGCACAGGTAACTATCTCTGCTTTTGAATGCATCTTCTTACCTTTTTATTTTTAATATTTAAAAAATGACCTTGTTACCTTTGCTTTATTAAGATATTAGTGACCTGGAAGACAGAAGTCTGTAAGGGATTCCTTAATGTCTTTGGATAGTGACATTTTAAAATAATGTCCTGGCTGGGTGCGGTGGCCCCACGCCTGTAATCCCAGCACTCTGGGAGGCCAAGGTGGGCGGATCACCTGAGATCAGGAGTTCAAGACCAGCCTGGCTAACATGGAGAAACCCTGTCTCTGCTAAAAATACAAAATTAGCGGGACATGGTGGTGCATGCCTGACTCCCTGCTACTCGGGAGGCTGAGGCAGGAGAATCGCTTGAACCCAGAAAACAGGCGTACTCCTTGTGCATGTGTGGGCATGTGGGAACTAGGAAAAATTTATAAAATTTTATTCTTTATGGTAGTTAATCTATATTACCATACAATAAAATATTATTTGATTCTAGACCTTTATAAGGTTTTTGATTTTAGACCTTTATAAATCAACAGCTCAGAAAAAGAAATCTTTGAGTCTCATTATTTAAAACACGAGATATATATATATATAAATACAGACACACTATATATCTATACACATCATACCCACAGTATATATGAAGGGATTTGTATTCACAAACGATATTCCTTGGAGGGCTAGATTCTGTTAATAGATGACCATTTCCACTTCCTTTAATTAACTTTAATAAGACAGATTTCATGTAGCAGTTTGTTCTATTAAATCCAAGTCATCTCCTCTTGGCTCCCAAATTTATGATCTCTAATTTCAGCACACCTCATATTTATCAAAACCATGAAAATGACGGCCTGCGTTTCATGGTGACTTACGGTCTGTTGTAAAGATATTTTCTTAGTTCGGTCCTTTGGCCCTGGGAGGTTTGCGGAACTCTGCTGAGGGCTGTTCTTTTTCTCTCAAGAGGAGTGGGAGGGAAGGGGAGCAGCTCAGGAGCAGCCTCTGCCTGCAGCGTCCATGTGGCCCCCAGACTTCCCTCAGTGAGAGGGAGTGCTAGGTCGTGGGGGTGCAACTCTCACCGTTTATGGCTCTTCCCAAGTGACAGGTTAGTTACCAGCACAGCCCGGAGAGGAGATGTCTCTATGGCCAGCATCGGGTTCAGGGCTGATGACCTTACTCCTTAAATCAATAGAGAAACATTTGGAGCCAATTTGGAGGGACAATCACAATTCTGCAAATATGTGGTGGAAAAGAAAGAAGGTGGGAAATAAAATTAAGGTACAGTGTGGTGGTCACGCCTATAATCCCAACTACTCAGGAGGCCAAGGCAGGAGGATCACTTGAGGCCGGGAGTTTGACACCAGCCTGGGCAACATGGCAAGACCCCATCTTTACAAAAAAAATTTAAAAATTTGCCAGGCATGGTGCACACCTGTAGTCCTAGCTACTTGGGTGGCTTCAGCCCAGGAGTTCACGGTTACAGTGAGCCCATGGTTGCACTGCTGCACTTCGGCCTAGGTGATAGAGTGAGACCCTGTCTCTTTAAAAAAAAAAAAAAAAGAAAGAAAGAATTCAAGTTCACAGGCAAGCTCCTGGAATGGTCTGGAACATGCAGCAAACACTGCAGAGCAGGGCTCTTAGGAGTAGATGAATGGTGGGGAGGTGGGAGGTGAAGGAGGAGCAGAGGCACTAGAAGAATTCAGGAGAAAACACTACCTATGCTTGCAGAGAAGACGCGTTCTGGCAATGCACTTTGTTGTCACAAACATTGTTGTCAGAGGTCAAAATAATACAAGGAACCTAAGAATGTACCTTGGGATGAGAACAAAGGGAGGATTACCACATTAAAAAAAAAAAATCTAAATGCTAAAAATATAGAACTGAATGAGTTAATACGTGTAGGGTGTACATATGCTCTGTTTGCTGCTGTTTTTAGCAGCAGTGTCATGTGTGCCAGACGAGGAAAAGAGACAGGAGGAAGGGGAAAGGCTAAGATGGGAGCACCGAGGCTGGCGAGCAGGAGGAAAAGCTCCAGGTGCTCAGCTGTGTTAGGTCACGGGGTGGTCCGGGCCACAGGGCGAGTTGCTAAGAAAGCTGGCCAAATACCTGCAGGTTCTGAAAACAGGTTTTGATGTTTGTTTGTTTGTTTGTTTCTGTTGCCCAGGTTGGAGTGCAGTGGTGCGATCTCAGCTCGCTGCAACTTCCACCTCCCAGGTTCAAGAGATTCTCTTGCCTCAGCCCCCCGAGTAGTTGGGACTACAGGTGTGCATCACCACGCCTGTGTAATTTTTGTCATTTTAGAGACGGGGTTTTGTCATGTTGGCCAGGCTGGTCTCGAACCCCTAACCTCAAGCCACCTGTCCGCCTCGGCCTCCCAAAGTGCTGGGATTACAGGCATGAACCGTTGTGCCCGGCCTGAAAATAGGTTTGACAGGGGCACCCAGGCAGCCCTGGGCTGGTCTTCCTTCTGGATCTTTCTGGAGGAGGTAGGGCAGAACCTAGCAGCCTTTTCAGAGCATCCACTCCAGTCGTTCTAAAAGAAGAATCTGTAATCCCACGGTCACCCGGCCCTCTCCTGCCTGCTGCCTCCTATCCTTTTCATTTGGGAACGCTACTTGTATTTCACAATTAAAGATGAGATCTTAAAGTGTGAATTCTGAGAGTGAACAACATCTGGCCTAAATTCACCAACGATAACGGACTCACCTGTGTCTCTAATTCATTCTGAATAAACTCCAGCAGGTAGTGAAAAGCCATGGCTTTGTTGTCATACAGACTTGGATTTACTTCCTAGGCAGTTAAGTGACCTGGTGCAAGTTACTTAATCTTTTTGAGCCTCGGTTTCTTCATCTGTAAGATGGGGATAATCATAATATGCTTAGGATTCTTGCAAGGATTGAATCACCTATTTTATATGTAAAGGAGTTAGTACATACTGTGAAGCTAGCTTATACTGAAGCTCAATGGGCATGGCTATTGCAGTGGTAGGTGGGTTAGAAAGCAGGACAACGCTGACCACAGGAGGGGAAAGGGTTAAGGACACAATGAAGACACCAGTTTGGCATGAGGCCAACCTGTGCAACTTCACTTTGTACAGCCGAGCCCTTGGGATATGTAGCCAACTTTGGTCACTGCATTATGTGATGCTCAGCAATGTCATCCATGTGACTTACAAGCATAACTTCAATTTGAAGGCATTTCATCCCCAGAAGCATCCTCCACTGAAGTATGGAGGCCTAGAGAAGGGAAGATGCGATGGTTTAAGTTCCAGATCTGCTCAATTCAATCTAAAACTCCAAGATGTCTGTGTAAAGTTTCTGAAGAAATAGAAACTCCTGGCCGGGTGCGGTGGCTCACACCTGTAATCCGAGCACTTTGGGAGGCCAAGGCAGGCAGATCACACAGTCAGATCAAGACCATCCTGGCCAACATGGTGAAACCCCATCTCTACTAAAAATACAAAAAATTAGCTGGATGTGGTGATGCGCACCTGTAGTCCCAGCTACTCAGGAGGCTGAGGCAGGAGAATCTCTTGAACCCAGGAGGCGGAGGTTGCAGTGAGCCAAGATTGTGCCACTGCACTCCAGTCTGGGTGACAAAGCAACACTCTGTCTCAAAAAAAAAAAAAAAAAAAAAAAGAAAAAAAGAAAAAGAAAAGAAACAGAAACTCCGTACTAACTAATTAAATGGTATAAATATTGCATTTAGAAGACCTTAAGCAAGGTCGTTTGCAGAAACCTCCAAGCTAGAGGGGTATTCCCACTCCACATTGCTGGCACCTGTTGGCAAAGCCCCAGCATCTTCTCTGTGCGCCCAGCCTGCATGCCAAAATATTTGCCTCAGTCCATATCTTGCTGGTCATTTCCCTTCCTCACCTGCTCCTCATTGTCTGAGGCCATGGCCCTAGACCTGTTTCCTGACCCTCTGACCTGTGGACTCACCGTTTCCATTGAGCTGAGCTCTAGCTTCCTTCCTTAGCTCCACTCTGGACTGACCCTTGATCACATTGCTTCGTGCTTGTCTGAAATGGCGTCCTGGGGAGCAGTCTCCCTGGTACCAGCTCCCATGCCAGAGGGGCCTCAGGGTCACTCTGCCTCTAGGAATGAACCCCAGACCCACATCATCTTTTATCTTGTAAGAACTGAATTTTGAGCCACTTTAAAACAAAACGAAACAAACAAACAAAAAATGAAGACTTGAGAATTTGGTCACCAGTGAGAACATAAATATGGATCATATCACTAGAAAGGCCATGTGTGCAGAGAATTGACCTCTCTAGGCATGAACACAGTGAAAATTAGACCTCGCTTACATAGAATTAAAGAACAGTAATACAAAGTAGACTTTTGCATACATATCAGTTAATTCACTATTCAGAGAGAAATTACCTGTAATTGGTCGATTAGAAAAGGGCAACATAAAGACAGTGTTAATGACTTCACATCAGCTGTCATGGCGTTCCAGTCATGCCTTGTGATGCCATTCCAGGCAACCTGTCCACAGTGTTAATGACTTCACATCAGCTGTCATGGCGTTCCAGTCATGCCTTGTGATGCCATTCCAGGCAACCTGTCCACATACCAGAATATGCAATATTTTCTGAGGATTGTTCCCTTTTACAGATGAGGAAAGTGAGGCTCACAGGTTAAATACTTGCTCAAGGTCACAACTTATAAATGTTGGAGCTGGAATTTGAACCTGGGTAATCTAGCTCCAAATTCCATGTTCTCCACATCTCCGTTATGCTAGCTCTCTAAAGAATGATTTCAGGCCGGGCATGACGGCTCATGCCTGTAATCCCAGCACTTTGGGAGGCTGAGGCAGGCGGATCACCTGAGGTCAGGAGTTCAAAACCAGCCTGACCAACATGGAGAAACCCTGTCTCTACTAAAAATACAAAATTAGCCAGGCGTGGTGGTACATGCCTGTAATCCCAGCTGCTTGGGAGGCTGAGGCAGGAGAATCACTTGAACCTCAGAGGCTGAGGTTGCGGTGAGCTGAGATCGTGCCATTGCTGCCATTGCACTCCAGTCTAGGCAACAAGAGCAAAACTCTGTCTCAAGAAAAATAAAAGGATTTTATTTAAACATCTTGTAAGTGTAATTATTTTCATTTATTTGCTTGCTTTGTAGGGTTTGTCAAGCTGGGAGTGAGTTTCCTGGACAGGTGGTGCTGCCTTATTCAGTGTGGTCATTGACTATTTTCAAATACTAGAAGAAAAAAGTGTTAAGGAACACCCCAGAACAGAACTGCAACGAATGCAGGCTTAGTACTTGCAAGCCAAGGAAGAGTATAATTTATATTAAATGTTCAAGAGTTTCAGGGTTCTGATCTCTTATTCATATTTGGGCAACTGGGTATAGAAAAACCTAGAATTATCTATCCCTGGATAGATTATTACCAGATAATTGCCTGTTACCTAGATAATTACCTCTCTGAGGTATGGTTTCATAACTTTATTCATTTTGTCTTATTCAGGAAGGTTATTCCAGAACCTTCAATCACTGGATTTTTTTTTCTTTAACCTATTTTCATAAAGAGGTCACTATCAACAAAATACTCTGAGAACCTGAGTTCCTTCTCTTGCTTTTTTAGAGCAACTTCTAATGGCTGTCTTGGGCTAGAATTGTCTTGATGTAATCTTCTCTATCCAAATGATTGTTAGAGTGAGGACTATGAGGTGCTCCCACAGTTTCCTTGTTTTCATTTGGACTTTGTACTAAGTCAGGAAAGCAGACATGCATCCTTGATAGGCTCCAAAAAGCATTGGCTCTGGAAAATAAAATCAAGAACACTGCATTCCCTGAAATTTCTAATCAAATACAGTTTCACTCTTGATCAAAATGTATTATATTTTATTAGTACATTAATGAGTAAAATATATGTGTCCCTACTCTGTATTCAGTGTTCTATGGATCTAAGTTTCCATGGGTATCACTTTCATGACACTGTTCATTAGCTATTAAGGGTTGCACAGGTTACTCATTTAAGACACAACATAGGTGACTATAACATAAGCAAAACAAAGAGCCACAACATGAGAAAACTGAGAAATACATAATGAAGAAATGGTAAAAACCTGGTAATACACTATCACACCTATTCCCACATCCATGGCAGACAGTATTAATCAATCATAGCACTCTTTCCATGAGCCCAGAGTTAGCCTTGAGGAATGCACCTAATATCTCTCTCACTCATTGCTTTTCCTTCTCGAATCAGAGAAAATGAGTAGAGTTATGAAACCATACCTCAGAGAGTTAAATAAACCAACAATTAACAGAAATTACTGAGCTTGCAGAATGGCAGATTTTAAAAAGCACAACTTATTAAAATGCTGAAATTCTCTCCACTTCTAAGGTAACAAAACTGACTAAAATTGGTTGGGACCAATATGGCTGATTGGAGTTTGTCTAGAATGAGCTTGCTAACGTCACAGCCGGAATTTCCACTGCATGTATCATACCAACTCCGTCTGGATTTGCACATGGGACCCATGAGGAGGCATTAAGTGATAACTGCACTTGCCCAAGAACTTTCCAAATCTGCCCTTTTCTTCCAACAATCACCTGCTAATCCCGAAATCCATCCCCTAAGCCTTTTCTAGTAAAATTATTGCCTCAAAGCCAGGACAGGGAGACAGATTTGAGATGGTCTCCTATCTCCTTGTGAATTGACTTGCAATAAAAACTCTCCTATTTCAAAAACCTGGTGTTGTTGTATTGGCTTCTCGTGAGTCAGGAAGCAGGCCCCTTTGCCTCGCTCATACGTCTAGGTATCAAGCTGGGAACACCCACTGGATCATATATGTAAACATCAATTGTCACTGGTGTCACAGCAATGAAAACAATGGAGGCCTTTTGTAGGGCTCTGTTTTTAAGTATCTATGGTTTTCACATTATTCATTTTAAAAATTGTGGTGCATTCATTTGCACAATTTTGGATTTTTATTAGTAAGAAATTACTGCATTCCTCACAACACATTCCAACACACCAGTTTGTTGAGACACCTCCCTGAAGAACAGCTGCTCTAGAGGCTTAAACTCCAAAGACCATTCCAGACCAAGGTGAAAGAACAAGTGAACTAAAAAAAAAAAAAAAAGAAAGAAAACTCCACCACAACACATTGCGTAGGGACCAACCCTATCCAAAGCAAATGATTCCCTTCCCTTCACATTCCTGAGCAGCTATGCATGTTCTTCCTACACTTAGGTGCTTACAATTCTCACGCATAAAGTCAGTTATGACAAGTAAGAGCCAAGACGCTGGCTTTTTTCTTTATGGACACCCCTCCTGAAATGTGACTAACAAGGTGTGGTTGTCCTTGCTGGCAGCGTCCCGTGTTCTCACCCTGCAGCAGTCTTGGCGAGTCTCAGAGCATTTCTCTACCTTCTCCAAGAGAGAATCTATTTCAGGAGGCATCAGCGAGAAGTAAGAGACTTCACTGAAGATTCTTCAGGATCGAGTCTTAAACACACCCTGGCTCACAGCAGGTGCATAGTAAGGAATAAATGAATGAATGGAAAATCAATAAAAGTCCCCATTGCACCTGTGGGTCTGTTTCCCTGCTATGTTGACTAACCCCAATTCTGAGAACGCCTCTAAGATTTGTTTTTTTCTCTCTTAAGTGACAGAGTCTCACTCTGTTGCCAAGGCTGAAGTGCAGTGGCATGATCATAGTTTACTGTAGTGTCAAACTCCTAGGCTCAAGGAATCCTTCCACCTCAGCCTCCCTAGTAGCTGGGACTACAGGCATGGATCACTGCAGCTGGCAGATTTTTTAAACTTTTTGTGAAGTCCTGGCCTCAAGCAGTCCTCCCACCTCAGCCTCCCAAAGCACTGGAGTTATAGGCATGAGCCACTGCACCTAGCCTGCCTCTAGGATTTCTACTTTCACATATACTTCCCATAAATCCTGCCCTTAGGTCAAAATAACCACGGTGTTGTCATAAACACATACTTACCATAAATCCTGCCCTGAGGCAAATTCCCTAGAGTGGATAAGCCCTGGGTCTGTGTGTTATGCTGGGTCTGTGTACAAGCCTAG
>NW_022438047.1:0-9841 GCF_009761245.1 Sapajus apella | reverse complement strand
AGTGCATAAGCCCTGGGTCTGTGTACAAGCCTAGAGTGCCTAAGCCCGGGGTCTGTGGAGTGATCCACCATCTCATGGCCGTCTGAGACCTGGCTTCTGTTCTTAAGTCCCTGTTCAGTGTTTCTCTCTGAGAAACTGGATTTATCAGCCTCTTTCTTCAGCTTCTCAGCAACTTGGACCTTTGGGGCGGTTTGCACAGACCTGCTCACCCAGGAACACCCTCCTGGAGCCCCACCTCATTCCCTTTCTTTCCCATTTACAGCTCCTCTACGTGGGTCCTTCCTGATTCTGGGGTCTCCCCTCACCCCCCTGCCTTCCGATACCTGCTTTTCTCTGCAGAGCTCCCTGTAGAGATTCCCCCAACCTGCCTTCTTCATCCCCAGCCCTTCACTCTGCAAAGGGCCCTCTTAATTTTGGGGCCAGATTTTTTTTAAACTATTTTCTTTATTTCAATCACTTTTGAGGTACAAATGGTTTTTGGTCACATAGATGAATTGTATAGTGGTGAGGTCTGAGATTTTAGTGCACTGAGGTCCCGCTAGAGAATCCCCCCTTCCTTCGAAAGCAGCAAGAGATTGTAAAAAACAAAGGGCTTTTCCTCTCACAGATAAAACTTTCCTGTCACTCACATATTTATCATTGTTCTGCTTCCAATGAGCAGTCATCTCTTAAAGGGCAAGGGATCTTGCCTGTTGAAATCCAATGTGATCCGTGTAGTTTGGGGCGTGGGGGGAAGACAGCTGTTAATGTAGCACCCTGCATTGAGTTAGCGCTTCATGTTTTTGGACTCTCAGAACAATAACAAAACCTCAGAAATATCAAGACAGCATCGAATGGAATGTGTTGCAATTAGAAGAAATTAAGTTCTTTCCTTGTTTCCCTATAGACAGAGTCCTCTTAGAAGAAGTGAGATTTCATGAACTTCAAGCAAAGAAAACATGAGTTTTCTGAAGACAGTAACGTGACAAGCACAAACAAGACTTCACAAAAGTTCCTTAATTCTTTCCAGTAACGTGCAAAGAGAAAAAATTCCTATTTTGCTAGCTCTTCCATTCTTTTCTCCTACCTCTTCTAAACTTTCCTCATCCTTGTACCCTTCTCATATCCACCCTACACACAGGCGCATGTGCAAGCACACACACACACACACACACACACACACACACAATGCACACAAGGAAACATAGAGAAGATGTGTTAAGATTACCTGGTAGAATACTCAACAAAAGTCAAAATTGTATGACTTACGGTTGAAAATCTACTTTTCTCTAACAATTTTCTACTTTAAAGACAGTTCCAATAGCTCAGCTTCTTCTCAAATGCACTTTCTGTGGTAATATTGTATATCTCCCCTCCCTTCCCTGGAACTTCATTTTTATTTGATTTTATTGACGCTGCTCTATTGGAATGTGTATCTCTTGAGCCCCCGTGGAGAACTGAGCAGGTGTGAGTAAAGCAAAACATCTTTTGTTAATTGAAGTACACCCTGGAAGTTCATGGAGATGCTATAATTTCAACTGCTTTTATGAAAATTCTGTAAATTCCTGTGTTATAAATTTTGAACAGAGATTAGGAGACCAACAGTCTTTAATACAAGCCAAAGACATGCTTATTTCTAGAACTGAAATAAATGTTTTGCTTTTTTCCTTCCAAATAAATAAAAGCAGGTATTTAATTAGAATGTTTAAACTGTAGAAAATCATATTAAGTTTGAGTTTGGCTTTCGTAGCCGTAATGGAGATCTCACTGTGATCAGTCTGCAGGGAGATGACTGGTTTTCCTGAGTAACTTCTTGAAGCATGAAGAAGAGCTTAGTCCACCTTCATTTGGGGTCCAGAATGACTTCACAACTGCTCAAGTCTTTGTACATATTTACGTTAAAAAACCTGGTGCACGTGAACAGTTTCCCCCAACCTCTTGGCTTGAGGGGGTGGTATTATTAGAATTCCCTCTCTGTGTCTAGGCCTCTTGGATTCACTGCCACCAAGACTCTGGGGGTGAGGTCAAGCCTGGCTTTGTTCCTGGTTTGGGGCCAGGGATGTATGGTGCTGCACTCTCCCAAGCTGGAAGGAAAGACGTAAGCTTGGTATATTACAAAACTGCATGTGTCATTATCAAAAGATGTCAGAATGCTTTATTTAAAACTTTGTTTTCTCAGGTTGTATTGCCCAAGTGTATCTTGGCATAGACAACTTCAGCTTCAAAAATTCCAAGACGTGTAAAGAGTTTCACATAGCTGAGGCTATTACAGTTGGTTATATGCCACTAACACCTTTTTCCCCTTCTTTCTGACTGAGTGAAGTGATGACTGCATTTCCACTAAAAATTTCATTCTCTTCTCCTGGCAACCACAGGGTCTATTCTTGATAGCATCATTTATCTGTTCCAAAAAGAAAAATGTGGCGTTCGCCATGGTGTGGGATCTTTGGGGATTTCTTAGATAAAGCCTTTAGAGTAAAAGCTTTCACTATTCTAGGACACCTTTCAGAAGAATTATCTAGTAGTCTGCCCTGGTAAACTTGCCAAATGCTCGTAGACGCCACGGGCACTCTAAGGTCCATCTTCCCCCAGTAGAGCAGTAGAATGTTTTGTACTGGGAGCTAAGCATATTCATTTGATGTTTGGGAGAGATTGAACACCTGAAGATAAACTCCTTTAAAGGGTTTGTTTTAGCAGGAAACACGCCTGCTTCATATCTACTTAGGCTGAAATGAAGGTCACCTATAGAGAAGAAGAACGATGCCTTTTAAAACACGTTCCCTCCTGGTTCCTGATGCTAACTGGCAACTGAGTGGTGACGTAACAAGAGCTTGGAATAGTTTACCCTCCCACTTCATCAGACTCTTACAGGGCATTGCTATTCTTTCTTAAGTGTAAAGAACTTGAGGATGCTCCAGCACAGCCCAGAAACTTCTTTGGAAACACAGTTCTTATGGTCAGGGACTAGGTCTAGTCTCCCAGGAAGGTCCTAGCCTTTGCTGGTGACCTCAGCACATAGCAATTGAACCTGACTGGACTGAGTGTTCTCACGTCTGTCCCCAGAAACCTTGCTTTATTTCCACAGCTACATTACCTCAGCCCTTCAAAGTTGCCACAAGCAATGCTGGAATTTAATGTCGGTCCCCTTGGCCACAGTGAGTAAGAACATTTGCTGAAAAACAGCAAATGGGTGTGGAAAAATAAAGCAGGGGACTATTCAGCAATCAGAGGGTGCATGAAATTAGCAGAGTAAGAGATGTGTCACGGGGCTCTCAAAAGTGCTGAAGCCATGCTGCCACCAATACTGACTCCAAGTGTCTTGGGACCGAAATATACCACTAGAAGTGTATGATCCTTAAGAGATGCTGTGCAGTGAAGGGGCTCTATGAAATAGCAGCAAGTGACTCACAGGCTCAGGTGTGCCTGCACACGGTTTCCCCGAGTCACCTGCTCACCCGCCCGGCCAGGGTTCAGTGAATGTAGGCGTTTGATGGAAAAGAGGGGCGGGGTGGTAAGAGTTAGGAAACATGAGTTCCAGGTGCTGCATGCCCTGCATGAGCCCCGCGCCTTTAGGTAAGTCATTTTCATTCTCAGAGCCTCATTTCTCACTTGCAAAATGAGAGATCTGGACTGGCCAGCGTCCAGCTCTTTGGTCTCAGGATAAAATCTTCCTGCACATGTTAGCATGGCATTACTGCCCATGACCCAACTATCTCTTTCATGCCCAGCAGGTCATGCAAAGGGAGCAGCAGCGAACCATTAAGTTCAATGATGAGTATACTGGGCTTCTGGGAGGAAGGTATCAGAGAGCCAGGACTTTAAAGAGGACACCCACGTGGGGCAAAACAGCCAAGACCAGCTGTTGGCTTCACCTTCTACCCAGGAAAGGAAGAGATTAGTTCTGACATCTCATTTCTCTGGCAACTTAGCTGCAGGAAACAGCACACCTAACCACCCAGATCCTGTGCTAGTGAGAAGCGGGTGTTTTTCAGCTGTGTCCTTACAACACCTTCCAGCTCCTGCCTCTCTCCCTTGTTGGCCACAAAAATTCTGAGTTAAGGTATTTTAAAGTAATATGAATGCAATCCTGTAGGTAAACCGATTCACATTTATGCCTCATTCCCATGCAGCAAAATAGCAATTGTGTCAGGGATATTACTATTGTTATAGGTTTATTCAATTACAGCACTATGGATGTTCAGTATTCACAGTTCTTGAAAATAATTGGATCTTGTTGTCATTTAACATCCAGGTACCAACATTTCTGGGTAATAAATAATTAAACTGAAACCAGGCATTCTTTAATATTAATATGTAAAGGAATGTTAAAGTTTTGGAGTGGTTTTTTGTTTTGTTTTGTTTTTTTGAGATGGAGTCTCGCTCTGTCGCCCAGACTAGAGTGCAGTAGCATGATCTCGGCTCACTGCAACCTCCACCTCACGGGTTCAAGCAATTCTCCTGCCTCAGCCTCCTGAGTAGCTAAGACTACAAGCGCATACCATCACGGCCGGCTAATTTTTGTATTTTTAGTAGAGATGGGGTTTCACCATGTTGATCAGTGTAGTCTTGAACTCCTGACCTCGTGATCTACCTTCCTCGACCTCCCAAAGTGCTGAAATTACAGGCATGAGCCACTGCACCTGGCCCTGGAATGTTTCTTAAAATTCAGATTCCTGAGCCATATCACCAGAAACCCTGAGTTAGCAGATCTGGAAGGAGCCCAGGAGTTTGCATTGTAAATGCGTATACTAGATGATTCCAAAACTCGTGGTGGGAGGGGACGCAGCTGGGGAGATACTGATCTCAGTCTCACCCCTCTGCCAGGCTCCCTTTCCCAAACACCTGTCTCCTGTTTCAGACCTTGACTGGTTCTTCCTGAATCAGCCAAACAAATCTCCTTCCTGTATCCCATCTTCAAACTTAGTGAACATGGATTTCCTGGGCACCAAGTCTGAATTCACAAGCAAACGTCATCCCACCTGGCTCAAGAAGGACCTCCCATGAGCCTGAGTTCCAGTCTTTCCCGCTCCATCCTTTATATTTCCCATTTGCCTGATCATTTGACTTCAGGGAGCTCAAATGGGTACCCTGAATGCTTCTACTTGCTACATTATATTTCAACACCCTAATATTTCTCCTGAAAAATGCCTTTCAGTTCTAGCATGGGATTCTAGACTCTTTTCTCCAAAGGAAAAGGCTCTAGAGGCTCCTTGGTCTCTCCATACTTCCTAGACAACGGTGTAGGACGTCTCACTCCCAGAACCTAATGAGCGGGTCTGAGAGAAGAAGCTTCCCCAGGGATGGGGGAAGGGTTGTTGCTTGGGCGTGGCCTCCAGATGGCCTCCCCTGGGCTGCTTTTTTTGCCTTGGGTCCATTAGTTCATTTTCTTCCAAGAATTCTTGGGCTCGTCCCATTGCTTTGATTTCCACCGTGCCCACCTGTTTCTGGGGATCAAGGTTTCCTTCCTTCTCTGGCTCCTAAGCCTTGGGATCAGCCATCAATACCCTCCTACTCTCTGACTCCTGAAGTAAGCCACAATCCTTTAATCCTTTTGAAGTTGGAAACAGCTGGAAACAGGCTGAGGGTAAAAAGAGCAAACAGAGACCCATGGATGTTAAGTACAAAGTCTCCCTGGCCACTCTGTTCCATCAGACATATCTCCATGTAACTGGAGCTTGAGGCCAGGATGCTTCCCAGACACCACGCCTTCTTGGGAGCCCTTCCCAAATCCCCTCTCCCTCCATCCCAGGCTTGTCCTCTCCTGGTCTCTCTCTCCCTCTTCAGTAGTCCTCCTGACTTCACTGTGCTATTCATTTCATTTCATGCTTCCCTCCGCCTGCCCCACCTCCACAGAGGAGAAGAAAATTGGAACGACGCTATTGACAAGCTTCGCAGAGATCCCAAGAAAGATCCCCTTACATTGTAGTGGAGCAGACTATTCTCCCAGTATCAACTTCTTTTTGTTTTAAATGCAAAAAAAGTCCACACTCTCTTCCTCCTGGGAACCAGGGCTGGCACAAAAGTGTGATAGGAGTTTTCGAGCTGGCATCGGAGAGGCACGGGAGAACTGATGGGTGGTGGCACCCACCGGCACTTGACCAGGAAGCGACATTTTTGTCTGTGTACCGTGCCGCCCTTCCTCTCTGTTTCATGTAGCAGAACACTTTCTCACGTGGACTCTCTGAATTAATATCTCTTTCCATGCCTGAGGTTCATCGGCTCATTCAGGGGTTCACCATGAGCCCACAGAAGGAAGGAAATCACGTCCACATCCATCTATGCAGCCATTGCAGCCGCAAAGGCAACATTTGCAAAGTCTGTTCCATGTAGCCATTCCATGAAGACAGCCTCAGGAGCTGAAAGCCTGGGTTCAAAGCCCAATTCAACACTCACACAACCCTCAGCAAGCCACTGAATCTCTCTGTGCCTCGGTTCCCTCATCTGTAAAAGTGGAGCAGTAAAAGCCACCTTAGAAGGATTGCTGTGAGAATTAAGTGTGTTAACCCATAAAAGGCACTTACAACAGTGCCAGGAATGTATTCACCATTCACCCCAGTTCTCTAAGTAGAAACCCCTTCTATTACTATTTCACATCCATCCATCTCCCTCCTTTATTTACTCCTTGGCTCCCTCAAAAATCACCAGTTCAATCCAAGATGTAATCTCTTCCAGACAGTCAAAAGCAATATGTTTCTTAGTAAGTGGCTTTGGAATTTTTCTAAACATGTAGAAAACTTTTAACACCTTTTGGATCACATTAGATAACCTAAAAATGCAAATTAATTCACACACAATTGATCAATAGGTAACGAGGTTAGTAGAACGAGGAAATTGTTTTGGTTCATGATCTTTGTCTAGGCAAGGGGCACTGTTCTAGCAGCAACAGAATTATAACCTTCATCAGCAAGGGAAAAAGAAAACAGCTTGATTGCTACACTGGCACTTATAAACAGTTATTTTTTTTAAACTTTAAGTTCCGGGTTATATGTGCAAAACATGCAGGTTTGTTGCATAGGTATACACGTGCCATGGTGGTTTGCTGCACCTATCAACCTGTCATCTAGGTTTTACGCCCCACATGCATTAGGTATTTGTCCTAATGCTCTCCCTTGCCTTGCCCCCCACCCCCGACAGGCCCTGGTGTGTGATGTTCCCCTCCCTGTGTCCGTGTGTTCTCATTGTTCAACATCTACTTATGAGTGAGAACATGCAGTGTTCGGTTTTTTGTTCCCACTTTAGTTTGTTGAGAATGATGGCTTCCAGCTTCACCCATATCCCTGCAAAGGACATGAAATCCTTCTTTTTTACGGCTGCATAGTACTCCATGGTGTATATGGGCCACATTTTCTTCGTCCAATCTATCACTGATGGGCATTTGGGTTGGTTCCAAGTCTTTGCTATTGTAAACAGTGCTGCAGTAAACATGCATGTGCATGTGTCTTTATAGTAGAATGATTTATAGTCCTTTCAGTATATACCCAATAATGGGATTGCTAGATAAACAGTTATTTTTAAGCAAATAAATAATGCTGGCCTCTGAGGCACCTTCTGTAGAGAAGTAAAGCCCACGTGTGCTGTGAGGCTTTCTTCCTGTGGCAGACAGATGCCCCGGGACCCACGTTACCAGCAGCCCAGGGCCTCCTCCACCTGCTCCCTTGGCTGTCATGTAAATGTGGCCAGCATAGCCATGCTATTGCTTCATGGGCATTTTCTAGCTGCACTGAGCTGCCTAACCCCGCTCTTAAGGCTATTGTTCCGGGAACCAACCAATTTTTGTTTTTACACTGCTCTGGTTACAAAGTTGCATAGTTTCAGGTGGCCTGTCTGACCATAATTTGTCCTAAATTTGGTTACTTCAGCACAAAGTTTTGCAGAGCACAAGCTTTTGTAAGAAAACACGTATCAAGTTAAAGCAGAAACACCTGTATTATTATCCTTACTTTGAAGACAGATTTCAATGCATCCACATTTTATTTGTAACCGAATTTCCAGTCCTTATATTAAGTCTTAAAATTATCACAAAGAAAACGTACAAGCTCATTTGTGTGGAAATGAGATGGTGTTCTAACACTCTTTCAGGTAGTATTGAGCCATCGTTGACTGAGTTCTAAGATCAGTTGAAGACACTGTCTAGACTTCAGTTTTTGAGCTACGTGATTTCTCTCAGAAACTGAGATAAAATAACATTTATACTTACCATTTTCTCCACGTACATTATTTAATTTAAAAATCATCTCGATATCAAGTAAATTAGTAGCCTATGTTTGTTAAATGCTTACTGTGCACCAAGTCCTCTTCCTTTTTTAAAAAATGTTTTTATTTCCATGCGTTATTGGGAAACAGGCAGTATTTGGTTACATGAGTGAGTTCTTTGGTGGTGATTTGTGAGATTTTGGTGCACCCATCACCTGAACCTGATTTGTAGTCTTTTATCCCTCACCCCTTCCCACCCTTTCCTGGAGTCCCCAAAGTCCATTGTGTCATTCTTATACCTTTGCATCCTCATAGCTCAGCTCCCACTTAAGCATGAGAACATACAATGTTTGATTTTCCATTCCTGAGTTACTTCACTTAGAATAATGGTCTCCATCTGCTGCAAGTGCCATTAATTCAGTCCTTCTTATGACTGAGTAGTATTCCATCAAATATATATACATTTCAGTGGTAACTCATTGATCCTCAAATCACCTCTTAGAAGGTAAGTGCTCAATTTTCAGGAAAGGAAGCTGCAGCCCAGAGGGGCTAATGTACGAAGATCATCCAGCTAGCGCGCAGTGAGGCAGAGGCTGACAGCCCAGCATGGGGCTCTACAGCTGCAGCACAGTGTGTCTGCCCTCAGCCCCACCGTGCTGCCTATGGAGGGAGAAGTATCATTTCCATTACGTAGTTGAAGAGACCGAGGCTTGGCGAGGTTAAGGTCCTGTTCCAAAGTCACAGGTGTTAAGTGGTAAAGCAGGAATCTGAGCTGAAAACACATGCACTTGGCTTCTTGGGTCCCTCCTGAATTTTAAGCCTCTCTGTTGTTGCAGGCTCCTATAATTTCATGTCTCTTGTCCCTTGAACGTTTTTCAGGCTTCAGTTAGAAAAACCTCAATGCATTGTATTACTTTTAAATTTACATATTAGTCATTTATTTCTTAAGTGTATGCAGAAATATCTGGTTGAAACAGGACATTCTGGTTGAAATGTCTTTAGTAAAAAGACATCAATTTGAAAGAATTCTCAACAAAGTTTCCAAATGTGTAGACTTTCGTTTTTCTTGTTCTTTTTTTTTCCATTTTAAAACTATTCGAATGAACTGGGCAAAAGACTGGCCGTTCCTGATAGCTTTGAGATTCCTTCCAATTTCTCTTTAAAATTCTCCAGGAAGATAAACAGAAAGATTAAACGGGGAAATGAAAGCCGAGAAGACCATATGCAACACACCAGGCTGATTCTCCACTCTTTGTATCATTCAAAAGGGAGTGTACAGAGCTGCACATTTTTTGAATTAAAAGTTACACACTCCGTAGCCCGACCAAAACAGGACAGATGCTCCCAGAGGAGACTGGGCCTGCTTCTGAGTCATGCTTTCTGTTCCTGTGAAACACCAGGTTAGCACTAACCAGAAAAACAGACAGATTCCCCCACTTCTGAAGCAGTCAAAGCCAATTTCTGCCATCCACCCACCAGCCAGCATCTCCTGTTTTGTTTCGGTCCGTCTCTTCTGCTGTTATCCTTCGGCCAGAGTGTGGTAGATGGTAGATGGAGGGAAGCAAGTCGGGGGTATTGGAGAAACAATTTAGCAGCTCCCACCGGAAGAAGCCACTCACAGGTAAGGGAACATGCAGTTCCCAGAAGAAAAGGGGTCCAAATCTAACCC
>NW_022438046.1:0-19531 GCF_009761245.1 Sapajus apella | reverse complement strand
AACCCCAAAAAGTACCCCCGGGAGACAGAAGAGTGTTTTTAGAAAAAAAAAAAAAAAAAAAAAAAAAAAACTTGTTTATTGTTAAGAAACTAAAATTGTGGCATTTGACTACAGCAGAACCTAGAACATCCTTACTGCTATACAACCTAAGTAACTAAGGCATAGGTAAGAGGCGGAATGGAAGTGGGGAGAGCTTTTTGACATGCCAATGTGCTTCACTCTTTATAACTAATATTTTGCTGAATCCTGTCAATATTTTTTATAATGTGACTTTCCTTTTCCATCTTTATATCTACTTCCAAGCCCTCTAAATTTTGTCTCAAATTATGTATAGAAGTACAAATGCATTATGTGAGGAGACCAAGGTGGCACATATTGTTGTAGAGATGGAAATAGAGCAAAGCTCTCAAACCAAGAGTGTTTTCTGCTCTAAATGCAGTTCTGCTGTCACCTTAGAAGCTGAAAGTTTATGCTTTATCTCTCTCATGGAATCATAATATAAAAATGATTGTACTATACATTATATGTAATTATGCATGCTACAAAACCTTCACTCTAGCCATTCCAAATTGGTGAAATTCACTTGTGCTGTGGAAAATTAAAAAAAAAAAATTAACAATTTGATTTTTTATCTTGACTCATTGACAGGGTCATCTGAGAAATACTATAACTATGCACATCTGATAAATATTGTAACTATCCATATTTTAATATAAAAACAGAAAAGACAGAAGGATAATGTCAGCAAGAAAATTGAATAGGAAATCCTAGACCTTGTATCCCACACCCAAGAAAAACACAGAATTGTGCCAAAATACCTTTAGGAGAACTCCAGAATTCAGTTAAATTGCAACACCTCAGATGAGCACAAAACTGAGAAAATCATCTTTAATATGGGCAAGAGGATCAGTTTACTTTTGACCATGTCAACCATCTCCCAAGCTGGCACAGATCAGCACCTAAAGAAATCTACTCATCCTGTGATTTCTTCCTTAGGGGAAAAAGTGAGTGTAGCATGCATCAGACATTCACAGCCCTTTGGGGTGCTGCCTATTTCTGTTTCACCTCACTCCATAACTAACAGTTAGAATACCTGCAGGGGTAGCTAAAAACAAAATAAAGGGGTGGGGGCTCTCAGCAGCTTGCAGGGCATTAAGAATTCAGAGGAAGTGCATAACTCTGAGACTTGTCCTTCAAGAAGAAGGGAGGGAAGTGGAAATTGCACCCAGCCTCAGACATTGCAGTGCACTCTTCAAGGTAAAAGGAGTGGATAACTCCTGCAGCTGTCACAACTCTGCAGGGTTGATGACAAGCACATAATCTTGAGACTTCTTTACAAATAAGGGAGAGAAGTGAAGGTTGACCCCAACATCCTGACATTTCAGTGCATTGTCCTAGAGAAAAAGGGTGTGAGGTTTATAGTGGCCTGCATGGCTCTATGAGATTGGGAGTAACATACAAACTTGAAATTTTATTTTCTACCAGGAGAGGTGGAGAGGAGTAGAATGTACACATCCACAGAAAATGTTTGAGGGGCTCCTAGATTCTCTAGCTGGTTTGATTAGGGAAGATCTTTTCATGCAAAAGCCAGCCTGAAAAGACTGAAAGAGGAGGCCAGTTCTTTAAATATGCAAACACTAATGCAAAGCTATAGGAAACATGAAGAATCAGGAAAATATAATAGTACCAAAGTAGCCAAAAGCAAATCTAGTAATAAATCTTAGAGAAATAATGATCTATGAATCACTTGACAAATAATTCAAAATAGTCATCTTGAAGAAGCTCAATGAACTACAAAGGGAAACAGACAAAAATCAAGAAAACAATGTATGAACAAAATTAGAATGTCACTAAAAATACAGAAATCTTAAAAAAGATCTAAACAAAAGTTCTAGGGCTGAAAATTATAATAACTGAATTTTCAAAATTTAATATAGTGCTTCAACAGAAAACTCAATCAAGCAAAGCAAAAATGAGCAAGTCAAAGACTGGCCATTTAATATTACCCAGTCAGAGGAGCAAATAAAAAAAGAAAGAGAATAAAGAAAGCTTATGGGACTTATGGGAATTCATCATGTGAACCAACATATACACCATGGAAATCCAAAAAGAAGAGAGAAAGATTGAACCAGAAAGCTTAAGCAAGAGGCTTGCCATCTAATAAATTACATGGAGAAGATATAGTTTCTCAACACCTTATGTATTTCTTAATGTCTCTCAAATACATGCAAATATATACTCTCCAAGTATATGTTTGCACAAACATATTTATTTTATTTACACAAATCCCCTTTACTTCTTTTAATTATCATTATGATTTTATATGTATTTTTATTAAAAACGATCATATATCTTATTTTATGAGTAAGCACTCCAAGCAAGGAATATAGAAAATAAATGTTAGCCTTGGCTTTTATACAAATATATTAATAATCTCTCATTTGATATTTAAAAAACAGCCTCATCGTCATTTCCAAAAACATTTATTAGACACTTGCACAAAGTTATTCAAAGATTATCTGTGACCTCTAGATCCTTGTAATTTTAAATATGCAAAATGAGCACATGTATTTCTTTGAGGCCTTGCATTCAAGTCCTAAGACACTAAACAGATATGTGATACTGTTTCTTCTTTATCTCAAGGAACTTTGTTTGCCATACTCTTATGATATTTACTTTATCAGCCATTATTTTATAGTTATTTGTGTGCTTTTTCTTGTATCCTCTACTAATTTTTGATCTCTCTAGACGTTATATTCAGTATACCTAAGATAATAAGAATTCAATAAATAGCAAATATTAGGTAAAAGCACAATATTTTACTTTTGTGTAAAATATAAACCAAGACATTATAATGGCTAGAGCTTTTTATTTATTCCTAATTTCACATAGTTGTAATTATTGGCCCTGGGTGTGTATGATAGGAAAATAAGCGAAGAAAGTGTAACTATATATGTACATTTTTCTTAAACTATGTGAAAAAGCACAAAACCTAAATAATTTATTGGGTAGTTTTATAATTCATAATTAAATGACAGTTTGTAAATTTAAAACATCAGAGTTTATCAAGACATCAGTCTGGTCCACACACACTGAAACCAATTATCCCACTATGTCCACTAGAAGAAAGAAATTTGAACGTCTTTATATTGTTTTTAAAATTCTTTCTGTGCATTCCCGTGTTGTTTTCTTTGGAGAAAGGGTTTACAGTTCCATGAAACTCCCAAAGGATCTATGAGCCTTCAAGACTCTAGTTGTAAAGTTAGAAATATGGCAGTCAGTCTTGACCTCATCCTCATCTTTACTTCTCGAATTTCTATTCATCTAGTCTGACCAGTTTACCATTAACATATCATTTAGAACCCTCTCTGACATCATTGCCACACCTCAGATTCTCATCACATCTCTTAACTCATCTCTCTGCCTTCTAGTCTTATACTCCTCCAGCCCACTCCTTCTGGAATGATAGATCTAAAAACCAATTTTGATAAGATGGTTTAACTTCTTAAAACTTTTCATAGGTAATACTTTTGTAAGATAAAATTTAAATATCTCAGTATTGTGTGATGGGAACCACACTAGATAGGGAATGAGCTTTTTCAAGTTCCATTCTGTAAAGTGGTCTGTTTCTCTGTTCTGTCTACTGTATGGAAAAATACCATTGCCCAAAAAATTAGTTTTTCTCTTTAAATTAGGTATCTCTTCATAGGAATCTCTTAGGGATTCTGTTAGCTCCAAACATTATCAAGATAATAAATTATAATAGAGTAGAAATGAACTGATATCAAACATACATAGTTTAGTTAATGATTGTTTTAGATACATGGACATATTCATATGTGGAAATCTCTCTCACATACACTCCTGAAAACACACACACTTTTTAAGCACAGTGAATTTTTAAAAAATATATTTTATTGCACTTTAGGTTCTGGGGTACATGTGCAGATCATTCAGGATTGTTGCATAGGTACATATATGGCAATGTGGTTTGCTGTGTCCATCCCCGTCATCTGTATCTAGCATTTCTCCCCATGTTATCCCTCCCCAGCTCCCTACCCGCCACTGTCCCTCCCCTAGTCCCCCATGCAACAGACCCCAATGTGTGATGCTCCCTCCCTATGTCCCTGTGTTCTTATTGTTCAACACCCACCTATGAGTGAGAACATGCGATGTTTGATTTTCTGTTCTTGTGTCAGTTTACTGAGAATGATGGTTTCCAGATTCATCCATGTCCCTACAAAGGCCATAAACTCATCGTTTTTTATGGCTGCATAGTATTCCATGTTGTATATGTGCCACATTTTCCTTGTCCAGTCTATCATTGATGGGCATTTGGTTCCAGGTTTTTGCTATTGTAAACAGTGCTACAATGAACATACGTATGCACGTGTCTTTATAATAGAAAGATTCATAATCCTTTGGATATATACCCAGTAATGGGATTGCTGGGTCAAATGGAATTTCTATTTCTAGGTCCTTGAGGAATTGCCACACTGTCTTCCACAATGGTTGAACTAATTTATACTCCCACCAACAGTGTAAAAGTGTTCCTATTTCTACACATCCTCTCCAGCATCTGTTGTCTCCAGATTTTTTAATGATCGCCATTCTCACAGTGAATTCGAACTAGTAAATATCTATAGTCAAAGCTACTTTTTGAATAGAGGGGTTATGCTGCATGGAATATGATTCATTTTCACTTGAATTCATTTTGGCTTGAGTTCTTAGTTTGTATTTATATCTAAGTTCTATGGGATACAATTTAACCTGTATGAAAACTCTAAAAGAGCTGTTTCACTAAACTTTTAACAACTGGGGCCACAAGGTGCATTCTTATACTCTAGTGATTTTTACAAAAAGAAGGAAGAATGTCCATTGATTTCTTCAGACAGAAGGGACTTTGAAGAAAATAAATATTTTATGGTAAATCTTCAGGGCCTATTAAACATGTGAGATGGAAACCCACTCCTGTCTTTCAAATGAAATAATCAGTAAAATCTACACTGATCAAAAGGCTTTGGTGTCAATGCTTTCTTAGGGAACACTCACAGAGGTATTGACATCTATAGCTAGGTTGAAATAGTAGAAATAGGGTTTGAGGGTTACAAATGCACTAATTCAGAATTGGCAATGTGCCAAGATAGTGTTATGCCATAAAATGGGGGACAAATTGCTGTGATAGTTTGAGCCTCAAAAAAGCAGAGTTTTTATAATGGGGTAGAAAAATAATGCTCTCTAAACATCACTGGAAGGAAGTCAATGATGAGTCTGTCCCCGGCCTTAGCATCACCATGAAGTGTGGGAATATGAGTAGCTTTGACCTAACAGAGACTCAGGAAAAATGAGGATCTCAAAGGAGAACTAAATTACATTTACAGGAAAAAGTGATAGGGACTCTAAAATTAGAGGCATTTTTAAGTCTTGAAACTAAAAATTTTAGGTGAGACAGGAAGCACTAGAAAGCTGGGGACAGAGAAAAAAATATTGCCATCGAAATGAGAATGCCAAAGAGAATAGATGACAAAAGCTTTTGAATTCTTGTATTATGATCAAGAACAGCAGAGAAATGAAGCCTGATAGGTGTAGATAGTTGCAAAGTTTCTAAAAGAATGAAATATTTATCCCCTTCTTCTACCTCTCCCTCAGCAGAATTAGTTGCTGCCCTATTATTACAGAACTATAGTTATTTCTTAATTTTAACAATTTCTAAACTGAATGGAAAATTCTTTAATGTTCATTTGTTTCTTTCACTGGATTGTGGTCTCTTCCAGAATATTAGTGATTTATTTACCTTATTAATGGGCCCCCTTACTTAGAGTATAAACATTTTATGAAGGCAGAAACCAAGTCTCCCTTATTTACTATTCTGAACTGAATGCCCAAGGTAATGCTTGGCATATAATTCACATTCAATAAATATTTGCTGAATGAATGAATAAAACAGTAAACAAATGAACATTTGTAACTTAAGTGTCTATAAAAGTAGCTAGCACATAGTAGAATCTCAATAAGTATATAACCAGTGGCTAAATAGATGAATGGATTCAATAGATTCAGAGTTTTTCAGGTCCCTCTAGAATTCAACAAATGGAAGTAAGGCAGAGGATGAAATTGAAATAGGGACATTTTTACAGCATTTTGAATCTCTACTGTTTAGAAATTGTTAGAGCAAGGTATACAATTTATTTTAGTAATGTTACAAATGTGCCCAATCTAATGGATTCCCATTCCTTGAAGCTGTCAGAAGGAGAAGCTGAAAGGTAATTTTTTTTTTGAAACAGCTATAGATTGCTTAATGTGGTAATGTACTCTATTAGCTATTTTAGCAGGAAGAGGTTAATGATTGGTGAACTTTCTCGAGAAATATTCTTCTTGCTCCATTGATAATTACAAACAACATTGTAACCTAGGGATTTCTCTAAGAAGAAATTGAATTCCTTAATCAAAATTAAAAATTCCCGTAACTCATGACAGAAATTTTACATAAAAAGACTATCACTCAAACTGGCTTTTTATAGTAAATTTAATCCTAGAGACAAATAAATTGAATTAATTTTGGTAATTTTGAGACAATTACAGTGTTTTTAAAATTTTAAATATTATTATTATATAAAAATTTTGGCTAGAATGTAAATTCTTCTACATAAAACCTGTAGCTTATTCTTAGCATATTGTCAAATTCCAATAAGTATGCATTAACTGACATCAAGTTTTTAAAATACTTTTTTATTCACAGCATACATTTTTATACATTTTATTCATGGCATAAATGTATTATGTAAAGTGTATTAATTTTGACAGTTAAGCTATATTACATGTACATATATGCATATATACCCACATACATATGCGTGTGTGTATATATGCACACGTGTGTGTGTATATATATATATACGTATATGTACACACAGACATATACATACACATATGCCCATGAAACCACTACCTTGATCAAATTATAGACTATTCCCAGAACCCAAGACCTCAAACCCTAAGAACCTTTCTCATGCCCTTTGGAGTCAATGTCCTACTAGAGATAAACACTACTTTGAATTTTATGAAATCAAATTGTTTTGCTTATTCTTAATATTTATATGAATAATATCACATGGAATGTGTTCTTTTGGTATATGCTCCTGTAGCTTATCAACATGTCTGAAAAATTCACTCAGACTGATGTACATATCCATCCTTTGTTCTTTTCTTTATTTCGTGCCTTATTCCATCGTATGAATTATTTTGTATTAATAAACCACAATTAACATATTCATTCATGACCTGGCATTAGGCAATAGATTTTTAGACATAACAACAATGCATGCATAACAAAAAAATAGATAAATTGAACTTCATCAAAATTAAAACACTTTGTATTTCAAAGATAGTATCAAAAATGTGAAAAGGCAACTCACAGAATATGATAAAATGTTTACAAAATATATCTTATAATAGACTTGTATCTAGAATATATAAAATGTCTTACAACTCAATAAAAGTTAAATAATACAATTAAGACTTAGTAAAAGATCTGAATAGATATTTCTGTGAAGAAAATATGCAATTAGTAAGCACGTGAAAATATGCTCTATGAAAGAAGTCATCAAGGGAATGTAAATTAGTTGCACTGTACTCCCACTAGGATGACTACAAAAAAAATGTCAGATAATAATAAGTGTTGCTGATGATGTAGAGATATTGGAACCGCATACACTTCTGGCGGGTTTGTAAATTACTACAACTTTGGAAAGTAGTTTGAAAATTTCTGGAATGGTTAAACAGATAGTTTCCACTTGATCAAACAATTATACTAAGTATAATATATATCCAAAGAAGTATAAACAGATGTAAAAATATTGTTTTCCATACGTATTCATAGCAGCATTATTGTTCATAGCTAAAAGGAGTGCTATGGTTTAAATACTGTCCCCCAAATTAATGTGTTGTAAACTTCATCCTCAGTGCAACAGTGTTGGGAAGTGGGGCTTTATGGCAAAGTTGACAAGTTCATTTTAAATTATAGATATAACTGTGTATATTTTTCCAGATTCTGATATAAGCTCAATATTCATAGTACTGATATATCAAATTGGATTGCTCAATGAAGCTCAAACTCAGTGTGCCCAAG
The DNA here is from genome assembly GCF_009761245.1 of Sapajus apella. Lineage (NCBI taxonomy): Eukaryota > Metazoa > Chordata > Mammalia > Primates > Cebidae > Sapajus > Sapajus apella. The sequence goes on along the minus strand of NW_022438046.1, from coordinate 11,403 downwards.
GCAAAAGTCACAATTTATTTCCCCAAATCTGTTATTTTCTTCAGTATTCCCTCCAAACAGTTACACAGACCAGAAAACTAGAATTTGATACCTCCTGTTGCCCTACTTTCCATACTTAATCCATAATCAAATTCAGCTGAGTGTATTCCCTAAGACTTTCCTAATACCATCCACTTTTTTCTGTTTCCTCCACTGTGGTCCAAGATACCATTCTGGTGCAAGATATCTGTCATACTGTAATAGTTTATTAAATAGTCTTTCATTTCTATTCTGCACCACTCCATTCAAGTACCCAGAATAACATTTCGAAACACAAATGAAACAAATGCCATTTCAGATCACAAATCTAATCATATAATTATGTGACAGACACTATTAGTTGTATAAACAAAAGCCGTTTTTTTTCTTTTTTCTACATAGATTTGATTATTGTTCAAATTCTTTTAAAAGATGACATCCTTCTGTCCAGGTGTGGTAGGTCATGCCTGTAATCCCAGCACTTTGGGAAGCTGAGGCAGGTGGATCACTTGAAGTCAGGAGTTCAAGACCAGCCTGACCAACATGGTGAAACCCGTCTCTACTAAAAATACAAAAATTAGCCAGGCGTGGTAGTGGGTGCCTGTAATCTCAGCTTCTTGGGAGGCTGAGGCAGGAGAAACCAGGGAGGTGGAGGTTACAGTGAGCTGAGATCACGCCCCTGCACTCCACCCTGGACGACAGAGCAGGACTCCTTCCAAAACCAAATCAAACCAAACGAAAAGATGATGTCCTTCTGAAAAAGCTTGGCTCCTTTACTGATAGAGCTGGTTATTCTTCATTGGTCTAACTCAATTATTCTGATTTATTTTCTTTCCCAAATTACTGTTTTAGAATAGTCATGTGATACAATTCTATGCAATAAGATATGAGAGACAGCAAACTGAGAATCCTCTGGAAAGGTTTCACTCAGTCTTAAAAAGGATCCTGAGACAGGGATATTCATTGCATTTCCCCTGAATATTGACATTGGCAAATGATGCCTAGAACTATGTCAGCACTTTAGGACCATAGGAGGATTCATTCTAGAAGGGCAAGCCAATATAGGAGGGGTAAACTGAAAAATGGAAGAGATCTTTGTTCTTAATGACTTTGTTAAGTCAATGAATGAGCTAACCATGGAATCCCCCTATTTCTGGAATTTTTATGTGAAAATCAGTATTTTTACAATTTTTTCTTGATTTTCCTCTACATTTAGCTAAAAATTAATTACAGTTATATAACATCAACTTGCTTAAGAACTAATCATAATGAGTTGCGTGTGTGTGTGTGTGTGTGTGTGTATATATATATATATATATATATATATATATCTCCACTTGCTTAAAACTATCAATGGCTTCTGAATTACTCTGAAGACAAAATAAAGATTATTAATGTGGCCCATATAGTCCTGCACAGTCTGGGTTCCACCTTATTCCAAAGATTAATCTAATACAATTATTTGGCAATTTGTCAAATTCTGTGTTCTCCTGCCATAGTGCCTATATTAAGCTGCTAGGTTTGCTGTAGCAAAATATTGCAAACTGGGTCACTTAAACAAGTGTTCCCAAACCTTTTGACATCAGGGACCAGTTTTGTGTAAGACAATTTTTCCTCAGACCTGGAGGCTGGGAGGGAGGCATTAGATCATTAGATTCTCATAAGGAGAGCACAACCCAGATGTCTCACATGCACAGTTCTCAATAGGGTTCGCGCTCTTATGAGAAGCTAATGCTGCTGCTGATCTTGCAGGAGGCAGAGTTCAGGAAGTGATGCTCACTCACCCACTGCTCAACTCTTGCTTTGTGGCCCAGTTCCTAACAGGCCAAAGACCAGTACCTGTTGCAGACCAGGGCTTGGGGATCCCTGACTTAAACAACAGAACTGTATTCTCACAGTTCTGAAGGCTGTATGTCCAAGGTCAAGTTATAAGTAGGTTTGGTTTTCCCTGATATACCTGTCACTGGATTCCAGATACCTGGCTTCTTGCTGTGCCATCAGATGATATTTTCTATATGTATACATATGCCTCATGTCTCTCCTGTGTCCTAATCTGCTCTTTAAAAAAACACCAGTCATATTGAACCAGAGCACATCCTACTTTTAATTTAATTACCTTTTAAAGTCACTAACTCCAAATTCATTCATATTCTGAAGTACTAGAGTTTAGAGTGTTAGCATATGAATTTTGAAATACACACAATTTAGCCTATAACAAAGCCATTCCAAATGGTAATTCCTCTGGAACATTATTTCCACCTCCACATACACCACCTCCTTCCACTCACACACATCCAATTTTCTGTTTTCTAGCACTCATGCTTTATATCCTAAATTAAATAATTTTCCATGAGGCTCTTCCCTGATATTCAAATTCCTAGTACATTTTGCACTATATATTCATTACTGTAATTATTTGTCATTATATGTGTATGCTACTCGATGATCAGTAAGGTGAAAACAACAGCCATGTTCATTCTGGCTCATCAAAATACTTGTGTTTCTCAAGGGAACATTTACACACTATTGGTGAGAATGTAAATTAGTACAGCCTCTTGAAAAATACTGTATGGAGGTTTCTCAAAGAAATAAAAAAACGAAACTTGTGTTTGATCCAGTAATCCCACTACTGGGTGTCTACCCTCACAAAATGAGGAAATTTTATCAAAAAGATACCTGTACTCCTATGTTAATCACAGCACAATTCACCATAACAAAGATATGGAATTAACCCAGGTGTTCATTAATGGATGTAAAGATATAGAAAATGTGGCATTTATACATGGCGGACTACTATTCAGTCATAAAAAATGATATTATGTCTTTTGCAGCAACATGGGTGGAACTGGAGACCATTATCTCTAGTGAAATACCTCAGAAACAGTCAAATACCTCATGTTCTCATTTGTAAGTGGAGGATAAATGATGAGTACAAATGGACATAGAGTGTTAAATAATAGATGTTGGAGACCAAGAATAGTGGAAGAGAGATGAGAGATGAGAAATTATTTAATGAGTACAATGTATATTACTTAAATTATAGTTACATGAGAAGCCCAGACTTTACAACTACTCAATATATCCATGTAACAAAACTGCACCTGTACCCCTTACATTTTTACACATAAAAAAACAAAAATGACAAAGAAAACAAAGTACCTTTTTATCATAATGCTTAGAATATAATACATGCTCAATATGTCATTTTTAATGAATATATGCCTGGATAAACACTATATCACATAATTGGCAAATGTATTACTTTCCAGTGACAGCTGTTTATTTATATTTTTTATCTCGTTATCTAGAACAGTGATTATAATATAGTAGATTCTCAATTTACATTTTCTGTAAGTAAATGAATGAATGAGTAAACAAATGTCTTTCTTGCTCTTTGGATAAGTATAATACAGCATGATTGGTTGACTGAAAGTATACAAACGTTTGGCACCCAAATTAAATCTCTAAATTTATTTGGATCTTCTTCTCCCTTGTTTTCTACAGTATTTATTGCTTTTTCCACCCAGAAGAGGATGCTGCTTTTTTACCTTCATAGCATTTCATCTTTATATTATGACTCATTCCCTACATTGACTCTGAATTTGATACTTCTATTTGGTACTGACTACATATCAATGTTTACTAGTTTTCAAATACACACTTATTATTTTTCTATTTCTAATTTATTGCACGATTAAGGATGGGGGTGACCTTCAAACCCATCATCTGTAACTTCTATAGTCACATTATTCCTCAAACTCAGCCATTTCTGACCTAGGAGAAGTATTGAACAAAATGATGATACCTTATTAATTACCTAAAACATATAAAAATCAAGAATTTATTTACATGAATGTACATGTTTTAGATTTTCAAAAAATTAATTGATGTGTGTTTGTAGACAGGACAGAGAGGCCTCTGGCAAATATGTTTACTAACGATAATTCTGATTTGCTTGAAATATAAAAATAACCGTAATTCACATACTATGCCAAATTAACACAAACATTTTAACATCCTCTTATAAGTACATGTGAGGAAATAATGAAAATACAACTCTACAAATTAATAATAAACAGAAATTCCTGAAAATATTTTAAGTATTTAGTTATGCACACAGATATATACATATACATCATATAATACATATATAAAATAAAGACAAATGATGGGCACTTTTAATTCACCAAGTCAACCTTAGTCTGTTTCATGCTGCTATGATAGAATACCTGAGATTAGGTAACATATAATGAATAGAAATTCAATTGACTCACAGTTCTGGTGGCTGGGAAGTCAAAGATCTATGGGCTAGCACCTTGTGAGGCCTTTCTTGCTGCACCATCCTGTGGTGGAAGGTGGAAGGTCAAGAGAGTATGCAAGAGAGAGTGAGGGAAGGGAGCTGAACTCATGCTTTCAACATGAGCCCAATTAACTAACCCACTCTCTTGATAATAGCCTTAATCCATTCATGAGGGAAGAGCCCTCATGATCTAGTTACCTCTTAAATGTCCACCTTTCAACCCTGGTGCATTTGGGATTAAGTTTCCAACACAAGTTGTGGGCAACACATTCAAACCACAGCACAACCTGAAATTATATCAATATTATTCAGACACAAGTTTAAATCTTATTAAAAAACATTTGAAATGAATGTGATGCTATATACAAAGGAAGAAAACATTGCTTTCTTTACAAGTCTGAATGGGTGCTTAGTGCAGATTTCTGTGTTATTTTCTGGCATATGGTCATAGCTTTCAATTATGTTTCTTTCTGATTTGTTATAAAATACAAGTATCCGCAAAATGAAAAAAGTACACTTTTTAAGACTATAGACTATTACTCTCATATTAAGATTCTAGTGGTGCTGGGTCAAATCTAGCCCACATATTTATGATGTAGAAATGTGGAGTTCTGCTGGGCATGGTGGCTCACGCCTGTAATCCAAGCACTTTGGAGGCCAAGGCGGGCAGATCACCTGAGGTCGGGAGTTCAAGACCAGCCTGACCAACATGGTGAAACCCCATCTTAAAAAAAAAAAAAAAAAAAAAAAAAAAAAAAAAAAAAAAAAAAAAAAAGAAAGAAATGTGGAGTTCTAGGCAATAGTATAAGACGAATTTGGTTTAACTAGGAGAGATTCAGCATTGGGAGAAGGGAGGAGGAAATAAATAACTGTATTAGTTACCTATTGCTATATAACAAAATACCCCCAAAATTAGTGGTTTAAAGCAGCATTTATAGATCTCAGTTTCTGTGGGTCAAGTACAGTTTAGCTGGTTTGTTCAGCTTAGGGCACTTCATAAAGCTGTAATCAAGGTACCTGCTGGGGCTGCAGTCATCTCAAGGCTCTCAGAGGGTCAGGATTCACTTCCGGGCTCACTCTTACTCATATGGCTGTTGGCAGGTCTCAGATCCTATCTGTTGACCAGAATATTAGCTCCTGGCCATGAGGGCATGTGTGTCTTTCAACAGGTGGGGGTGAGACACTAAATCTGAAGGGTTTTTATAACCCAATTGATATAATTTGGATTTGTGTCCCTACCCAAATCTCACGTTAAATTGAAATCCCCAGTGTTGGCGGAGAGATCTGGTGGGAGGTAATTGGATAAAGGGGATGGACTTACCCCTTGCTAGTCTTCGGATAGCGAACTCTCACAAGATCTGGTTATTTAAAAGTGTGCGGCACCTCCCCATTTACTCTCATTCTCCTTCTCCCTCCATGTAAGACATGCCTGCTTCTCCTTTGCCTTCTGCCATGATAATAAGTTTAGTGAAGCATCCCCAGCCATGCTTGCTGTACAGCCTGTAGAACTGTGATTAAACCTCTTTTCTTTATAAATTACCCAGTCTCAGTTAGTTCTTTATAACAATGTGTGAATTGATTAATACACCAATCTAAGAAGTCGTATTCTATCACTTCTGCTTTCTGCAATATTTTATTCATTAGAAGCTATTCAATAAGTCTAGCTAACATTGTGGGGAAGGGAATCACACAGGTTTGTGAGTTCCAGGATGCAGGTAGCTTTGGGGTCAATCACAGAGGCCATCTACTACAAATATCATAGAAAAACAAAACAGACTAATACTAAAAGGAAAAAATAAACTGTAGAGTTCTATCGCTTTTTATCAAGCATTTCTGGGTATCACAATAGAAATGTGATTATAAATCATTCTGCATGGTCATTTGAGTTCTAACAGATATACCAAGCATTCTTTCTGTTGTTATCAGATAGCTAGTCTTCTATGTCATGAATAAAGAAACTTTGACCTTCAACCTTGCCATCTGTTTGATAAACAAGTTTTATTGGGAAAGAGTCATGCTGATTTACATATTGTCTAATGGTTGCTTTTGTACCACTATAGTCTATTTTGGTGACTGTGTTACATATATAGAAAATTAAAGGTGGGCTAGTACAACTATTGTTGTGGAAATATTTGTCTCTTCAACTTTGTCATTTTTTCTTCATATTTTTGAGCCCATGTTGTTGGGATTACAGGCATGAGCCACTGTGCCTGGCCGGAAGTTCTTTTTTTTTTTTTTTGCATTTCTTTGTAGTGCAGGTCTACTAGCAATAAACTATCCTAGTTATTTTTTATCTAGGAATGTCTTATTTCTCCTTTATTTTTGAAGAATATTTTTGCAGCATATAGCATTCTGAAGTAACGGCATTTTGGTTTTCCTTTCATAACATTGAGTATGTCATCTCACCGTCTTCTGATTTCAAAAGTTGCTGATGAGAAGTCAGTTGTTAATCTTACTGAAGATCCCTTGTATTTGATGAGTTGCTTCTTTCTTGCTTATTTTCTTTGCTGTGGATCAGATGTAACAAAAATAATATAATAGGTACAATTCCAAGTCTTTCACCTGTGTCCACATTACATTAAAAATCTACACCATTATAGATTAAGGAAGAATTAGATTATTATTCAATATAGAAAATGAAAATGTATGAATAATCAGAGCTATGTAAGCCTTCAAGAGTTGCTGGGATCATTGTTATCAAAGGTATCCTGATGAAGGCTAAACATACTGTCACTTTCTGAGAAGAAACTAGTTGGGATTCAAACCTCAGACTGGGGTGGGATGAAATGATCTGTGAGAGACATTCTGGTAATTGATAGTATATGATTTTTAGATAACTTAACTAGCAATATGAAGGAGGTGAGTAGTTGAGTAAAAGAGCAGACTATATTAGTCATATATTAGTCATATATTATATTATAATATATAGTCATATATTAGTCATATAATATATTAGTCATATATTAGTCACTTAAGCTATATAATAATGCAATGAGAATCATGCTCAAAATTTTACTGTCTTACAATAGCAAAGATTCATATCTCATCAACTTTACAAACTCTTTGTTGGCAATTTTTGGCTCTACTCTATAGCTTATTGTATCCAGTCTCACATTGAAGGAGCAACCTTTATCTGAAGCATAAACAGCTTGTTTCACAACAAAAAGAGTAATGATACAACTACACCACACCTCTTAACACTTCTACGTGGATGCCACATATATCTCTTCCACCCACCTTCCATTACCCTAAAGTCACATGAATCAGTCTGACAGCAATATGGTAGGGATGATACTCTTTCCACCAGGATAGGCCCCAGGGAAATAAACACAGACTTGGTAGAGTGGGCAGAGAGTATTTAGCACAAATAATACAAACTGCTACACTGACATATAATAATTTCACCAAAGACTGATTTTGTTATATGTGGCATGGGCCTACATGGTATGCTTTCGTAGTTAAGCCCTTTTTCTAAATATCTCTCTTTAGAGTATCAGCGATTCTACCTTCAAGTGAATTAATTTGAGTTCCTCTGGAACATCAATGACACAGAAGAAATTACAATTTTAACTGAGGGAAGAAGGTCAGAGAAAGCTGTCAGCTTCCAGTTTCAACCTCAGATTTCCCAGAATAAGAATGTTTTAAAAACACTGTGAAGCAAATTTTTTGCCCTGAGCTATCATAAGTCTTAAATAATTAGATTTTTAATTGTCCAAACAGCTTTGTTATTGATTAACAATTTCAAGCCTTTTTCTTCTGGTTTAAACTAGGTTTATACCACAATTTTTGTTTTATTCACTCTTGGTCTTTGTCCTATGGCAGGCTGGCTCTTTGTATACTTCTGCCTATTTAGCCCTTGATTTTCTTTCTTTGTTGTCACTAATACGCTTTACTCAAACATATTCCTAGTATAGCTTTATAGTCAACAGTGCCTAGTATCGACACATGCTTTCACCTTAGGCTTCCCAGCTCCTACTTCATTCTGATTGAATAATCTACACACCTCATCACCCATCAAAGAAACTACTTAATTTCTCAGCTACCCGTTTAGTCACTAGGTGGTGCTATGCTTTTATTGCTGGCCTAGGTTTAATTCTTTGGCATCATGTCACTGAATCTGCCAAATTGGATGATTCTGGAAAATACAGTCTACCAGAAGGAGGAAGGTTTGGAAACCAGGGATTAATTGGGAATAATTTAAAGATATAGAAAATAATGGTATTATTGGTACAACAAGGCCCTGGGATTGGCTATGGTTGAGGGAATTCACTTTAAAAGTTGAAGTGTCATTTTTGGAAAGAATAAATGAAAACTGTGAAAGAGGAAGACATTAGAAAGGAATGGATGCTCTTGATGCAAATGTATCAGGGGTAGTATAATAGTTGAAGGAGTTCGTTCACAATGGCCTCACTTTTATCTGTGAATGAGGCTGGGAGTGAGAGGTTGATGGAGGACAAAAAAATTAGCTAATGAACATTACTTGGAATACCCATTTCAGAAGAAGTTGCTTAAGAAGTTGCATAAAATAAGATCTATATGTATATGGAATACAGAGCATTAACCAGGGATTAATATTTCAAGATCAAGAAATAAATCACAGAAAACAGAAAGAATACATCATCAATACATACCTCTTTTGTTTTGTAGAATGAAACCTAACATGTAGCTATGGGTTTATTTTGGGTACTTTAAATTTACCAAATGTTAATAATATAATGTTTTTTGGTTTACCTATTCATTTTTAAACAAACACTGGTAGTGCAAGGAAATAGAAATTTAAGAACTATTTCTCTAGTATTTTTACATCCCAAATTAAAAGAATATCAATATAATCCACATTTAAATGAGTGGAAAGGGTGCAGCTTCACCAGTAGAAACTGGATTTGACAGTGAGTGCCAGTGATATACTATTTCCTGTGGAGGATATTACCAAGTAATACTGTAGTGGTCTAACCAACACATTTTGTAACACACTGTACTGGCTTTATTTATCTGTGTAATGAATAGAAAATCTACTTAAGCTACAGTGCCAAGATATGCTGTTTCTTTTATCTCAAATGTGTTTTTACATAGCTTTTGTGATAATGTGAACAAAAGTTTTACAAACAAAAAGAATATCTTTTATCCCAGAAAACACTTGGTTCATGCAGTGAAGCTACTAGCTGAGGTTTCTGTTAGTTTTTAACAAGTTGAATATTTAAAATTCATGTCAACAATGAGACAGTTAGACAAGTGATTTATAATCCTAGTAATTAAATCCATACCCAGTGTAGTTTTATATGAAATATGAAAATGTAGGGGAATATGGAAAATTGTTTGATATATTACATTCATAAGTAAGGTACTTCACTGTGATGACAAATTTTGTAATAAACTTTGTCTGGTCTTCCCAGATTTATGATGTTAACAGGATCTTTTGTTTGAAATTCAGCTTTATTTTATTTTCAAATATCTATTATCCTCTTAGAATTTATTGCAATATTATTTTCGAAAAGGTGCTTGAAATCAAAGTAAAAATATAATACGGTAATGGGTCTAAAAACTGGGAATATAAAAATATAAAGATGTGCTAATTCAGATAATTGACTGGAAAGAGTGGTGAGGGAATAAGCATTGTTAAGGTATTAATGTCAGCATAATATCTGATTGTTATACAATGTATCATGGTTATTCACATCTTGTCAGATGCACTATGTGATTCAATGACTTGTGTGCATCAAGATTATATGACATCAAATAAAAAAGCAGAAGGAGATGACCAGTTGTATATTATATTCAGCACTATATATGCTTTCTTTTCAAAGTCAAGGACAACTCATAATCCAAAAGATGGACAGGATATAAAATTCCAAAAGCAAGCAAATGCCTTGCAAGAAATAAGAACCCATAGATTTTTGCTGAAACTGATACAATTTCTATTTAATTAGTGCTTGATATGGTTTGGCTGTGTCCCCATCCAAATATCAACTTGAATTGTGTCTCCCAGAATTCCCACATGTTGTGAGAGGTGATTGAATAATGGGGGCAGGTCTTTCCCATGCTATTCTCCTGATTATGAATGTCTCACAAAACCAGATGGGTTTAACAGTGGTTTCTGCACTTGCTTCTTCCTCACTTTCTCTTGCTGCCGCCTACAGAAGAAGTACCTTTCACTGCTCGGATTGATTCTGAGGCCTCCCAAGTCATGTGGAACTGTAAGCCTAATTAAACCTCTTTTTCTTCCGAACTTGAGTATGTCTTTATCAGCAGCATAAAAACGGAAAATATAGTGCTCTTTTAAACTACCTTGGCCATATGCATAAATACAGTTTTTAAAAAGTTCTATATTTAAAAGCCTATCCCTTATGTTCAGAGAAAAAATAATAATATGTTTGTAAACATGTCTGGTCAAGGGGCTGTTTCTGCACTGCAAATTTTACTTTTACATACTTGGCTTTGATTGATGACCCTGGAATTTCATCCTATTTAAAAACACATACACTCATGCATTCAACTAAAATCTTGGGTACGAATTGATTAGTCTTTGACTTCGCTCAGTAAATAAGGTATTTATATATTGCTTCTTGACTTTTTGGCTAAGATCAACTGTAGAAAATAAGGTAATTACAAAGCACTAGGTCACAACTACAAGGTTACTGATATTAGCATTTTGTGAGTCAAGGAGAATAATATAAATATTTTAAGTTTATATATTTATAAAATAAAAAAAATTATCAATTGCCTGTAAAAATCACAAGAAAAAGACAGATGATAACACATATATGAAATATATTGGCTGGGCATGATGGCTTATGCCTGTAATACCAGCACTTTGGGAGGCCGAGGCGGGCAGATCACTTGAGGACAGACGTTTGAGACCAACCTAGCCAACATGGTGAAACCCCGCCTCTACTAAAAAAATACAAAAATTAGCTGAATGTGTAGTCCTAGCTACTTGGGAGACTGGGGCATGAGAATTGCTTGAACCTGAAGGCGGAGGCTGCAGTGAGCCAAGATTGTACCACTGCACTCCAGCGTGGACAACAGAGCAAAACCGTCACACACACACACACACACACACACACACACACACACACACACACACA
>NW_022438045.1:0-19531 GCF_009761245.1 Sapajus apella | reverse complement strand
AACCCCAAAAAGTACCCCCGGGAGACAGAAGAGTGTTTTTAGAAAAAAAAAAAAAAAAAAAAAAAAAAAACTTGTTTATTGTTAAGAAACTAAAATTGTGGCATTTGACTACAGCAGAACCTAGAACATCCTTACTGCTATACAACCTAAGTAACTAAGGCATAGGTAAGAGGCGGAATGGAAGTGGGGAGAGCTTTTTGACATGCCAATGTGCTTCACTCTTTATAACTAATATTTTGCTGAATCCTGTCAATATTTTTTATAATGTGACTTTCCTTTTCCATCTTTATATCTACTTCCAAGCCCTCTAAATTTTGTCTCAAATTATGTATAGAAGTACAAATGCATTATGTGAGGAGACCAAGGTGGCACATATTGTTGTAGAGATGGAAATAGAGCAAAGCTCTCAAACCAAGAGTGTTTTCTGCTCTAAATGCAGTTCTGCTGTCACCTTAGAAGCTGAAAGTTTATGCTTTATCTCTCTCATGGAATCATAATATAAAAATGATTGTACTATACATTATATGTAATTATGCATGCTACAAAACCTTCACTCTAGCCATTCCAAATTGGTGAAATTCACTTGTGCTGTGGAAAATTAAAAAAAAAAAATTAACAATTTGATTTTTTATCTTGACTCATTGACAGGGTCATCTGAGAAATACTATAACTATGCACATCTGATAAATATTGTAACTATCCATATTTTAATATAAAAACAGAAAAGACAGAAGGATAATGTCAGCAAGAAAATTGAATAGGAAATCCTAGACCTTGTATCCCACACCCAAGAAAAACACAGAATTGTGCCAAAATACCTTTAGGAGAACTCCAGAATTCAGTTAAATTGCAACACCTCAGATGAGCACAAAACTGAGAAAATCATCTTTAATATGGGCAAGAGGATCAGTTTACTTTTGACCATGTCAACCATCTCCCAAGCTGGCACAGATCAGCACCTAAAGAAATCTACTCATCCTGTGATTTCTTCCTTAGGGGAAAAAGTGAGTGTAGCATGCATCAGACATTCACAGCCCTTTGGGGTGCTGCCTATTTCTGTTTCACCTCACTCCATAACTAACAGTTAGAATACCTGCAGGGGTAGCTAAAAACAAAATAAAGGGGTGGGGGCTCTCAGCAGCTTGCAGGGCATTAAGAATTCAGAGGAAGTGCATAACTCTGAGACTTGTCCTTCAAGAAGAAGGGAGGGAAGTGGAAATTGCACCCAGCCTCAGACATTGCAGTGCACTCTTCAAGGTAAAAGGAGTGGATAACTCCTGCAGCTGTCACAACTCTGCAGGGTTGATGACAAGCACATAATCTTGAGACTTCTTTACAAATAAGGGAGAGAAGTGAAGGTTGACCCCAACATCCTGACATTTCAGTGCATTGTCCTAGAGAAAAAGGGTGTGAGGTTTATAGTGGCCTGCATGGCTCTATGAGATTGGGAGTAACATACAAACTTGAAATTTTATTTTCTACCAGGAGAGGTGGAGAGGAGTAGAATGTACACATCCACAGAAAATGTTTGAGGGGCTCCTAGATTCTCTAGCTGGTTTGATTAGGGAAGATCTTTTCATGCAAAAGCCAGCCTGAAAAGACTGAAAGAGGAGGCCAGTTCTTTAAATATGCAAACACTAATGCAAAGCTATAGGAAACATGAAGAATCAGGAAAATATAATAGTACCAAAGTAGCCAAAAGCAAATCTAGTAATAAATCTTAGAGAAATAATGATCTATGAATCACTTGACAAATAATTCAAAATAGTCATCTTGAAGAAGCTCAATGAACTACAAAGGGAAACAGACAAAAATCAAGAAAACAATGTATGAACAAAATTAGAATGTCACTAAAAATACAGAAATCTTAAAAAAGATCTAAACAAAAGTTCTAGGGCTGAAAATTATAATAACTGAATTTTCAAAATTTAATATAGTGCTTCAACAGAAAACTCAATCAAGCAAAGCAAAAATGAGCAAGTCAAAGACTGGCCATTTAATATTACCCAGTCAGAGGAGCAAATAAAAAAAGAAAGAGAATAAAGAAAGCTTATGGGACTTATGGGAATTCATCATGTGAACCAACATATACACCATGGAAATCCAAAAAGAAGAGAGAAAGATTGAACCAGAAAGCTTAAGCAAGAGGCTTGCCATCTAATAAATTACATGGAGAAGATATAGTTTCTCAACACCTTATGTATTTCTTAATGTCTCTCAAATACATGCAAATATATACTCTCCAAGTATATGTTTGCACAAACATATTTATTTTATTTACACAAATCCCCTTTACTTCTTTTAATTATCATTATGATTTTATATGTATTTTTATTAAAAACGATCATATATCTTATTTTATGAGTAAGCACTCCAAGCAAGGAATATAGAAAATAAATGTTAGCCTTGGCTTTTATACAAATATATTAATAATCTCTCATTTGATATTTAAAAAACAGCCTCATCGTCATTTCCAAAAACATTTATTAGACACTTGCACAAAGTTATTCAAAGATTATCTGTGACCTCTAGATCCTTGTAATTTTAAATATGCAAAATGAGCACATGTATTTCTTTGAGGCCTTGCATTCAAGTCCTAAGACACTAAACAGATATGTGATACTGTTTCTTCTTTATCTCAAGGAACTTTGTTTGCCATACTCTTATGATATTTACTTTATCAGCCATTATTTTATAGTTATTTGTGTGCTTTTTCTTGTATCCTCTACTAATTTTTGATCTCTCTAGACGTTATATTCAGTATACCTAAGATAATAAGAATTCAATAAATAGCAAATATTAGGTAAAAGCACAATATTTTACTTTTGTGTAAAATATAAACCAAGACATTATAATGGCTAGAGCTTTTTATTTATTCCTAATTTCACATAGTTGTAATTATTGGCCCTGGGTGTGTATGATAGGAAAATAAGCGAAGAAAGTGTAACTATATATGTACATTTTTCTTAAACTATGTGAAAAAGCACAAAACCTAAATAATTTATTGGGTAGTTTTATAATTCATAATTAAATGACAGTTTGTAAATTTAAAACATCAGAGTTTATCAAGACATCAGTCTGGTCCACACACACTGAAACCAATTATCCCACTATGTCCACTAGAAGAAAGAAATTTGAACGTCTTTATATTGTTTTTAAAATTCTTTCTGTGCATTCCCGTGTTGTTTTCTTTGGAGAAAGGGTTTACAGTTCCATGAAACTCCCAAAGGATCTATGAGCCTTCAAGACTCTAGTTGTAAAGTTAGAAATATGGCAGTCAGTCTTGACCTCATCCTCATCTTTACTTCTCGAATTTCTATTCATCTAGTCTGACCAGTTTACCATTAACATATCATTTAGAACCCTCTCTGACATCATTGCCACACCTCAGATTCTCATCACATCTCTTAACTCATCTCTCTGCCTTCTAGTCTTATACTCCTCCAGCCCACTCCTTCTGGAATGATAGATCTAAAAACCAATTTTGATAAGATGGTTTAACTTCTTAAAACTTTTCATAGGTAATACTTTTGTAAGATAAAATTTAAATATCTCAGTATTGTGTGATGGGAACCACACTAGATAGGGAATGAGCTTTTTCAAGTTCCATTCTGTAAAGTGGTCTGTTTCTCTGTTCTGTCTACTGTATGGAAAAATACCATTGCCCAAAAAATTAGTTTTTCTCTTTAAATTAGGTATCTCTTCATAGGAATCTCTTAGGGATTCTGTTAGCTCCAAACATTATCAAGATAATAAATTATAATAGAGTAGAAATGAACTGATATCAAACATACATAGTTTAGTTAATGATTGTTTTAGATACATGGACATATTCATATGTGGAAATCTCTCTCACATACACTCCTGAAAACACACACACTTTTTAAGCACAGTGAATTTTTAAAAAATATATTTTATTGCACTTTAGGTTCTGGGGTACATGTGCAGATCATTCAGGATTGTTGCATAGGTACATATATGGCAATGTGGTTTGCTGTGTCCATCCCCGTCATCTGTATCTAGCATTTCTCCCCATGTTATCCCTCCCCAGCTCCCTACCCGCCACTGTCCCTCCCCTAGTCCCCCATGCAACAGACCCCAATGTGTGATGCTCCCTCCCTATGTCCCTGTGTTCTTATTGTTCAACACCCACCTATGAGTGAGAACATGCGATGTTTGATTTTCTGTTCTTGTGTCAGTTTACTGAGAATGATGGTTTCCAGATTCATCCATGTCCCTACAAAGGCCATAAACTCATCGTTTTTTATGGCTGCATAGTATTCCATGTTGTATATGTGCCACATTTTCCTTGTCCAGTCTATCATTGATGGGCATTTGGTTCCAGGTTTTTGCTATTGTAAACAGTGCTACAATGAACATACGTATGCACGTGTCTTTATAATAGAAAGATTCATAATCCTTTGGATATATACCCAGTAATGGGATTGCTGGGTCAAATGGAATTTCTATTTCTAGGTCCTTGAGGAATTGCCACACTGTCTTCCACAATGGTTGAACTAATTTATACTCCCACCAACAGTGTAAAAGTGTTCCTATTTCTACACATCCTCTCCAGCATCTGTTGTCTCCAGATTTTTTAATGATCGCCATTCTCACAGTGAATTCGAACTAGTAAATATCTATAGTCAAAGCTACTTTTTGAATAGAGGGGTTATGCTGCATGGAATATGATTCATTTTCACTTGAATTCATTTTGGCTTGAGTTCTTAGTTTGTATTTATATCTAAGTTCTATGGGATACAATTTAACCTGTATGAAAACTCTAAAAGAGCTGTTTCACTAAACTTTTAACAACTGGGGCCACAAGGTGCATTCTTATACTCTAGTGATTTTTACAAAAAGAAGGAAGAATGTCCATTGATTTCTTCAGACAGAAGGGACTTTGAAGAAAATAAATATTTTATGGTAAATCTTCAGGGCCTATTAAACATGTGAGATGGAAACCCACTCCTGTCTTTCAAATGAAATAATCAGTAAAATCTACACTGATCAAAAGGCTTTGGTGTCAATGCTTTCTTAGGGAACACTCACAGAGGTATTGACATCTATAGCTAGGTTGAAATAGTAGAAATAGGGTTTGAGGGTTACAAATGCACTAATTCAGAATTGGCAATGTGCCAAGATAGTGTTATGCCATAAAATGGGGGACAAATTGCTGTGATAGTTTGAGCCTCAAAAAAGCAGAGTTTTTATAATGGGGTAGAAAAATAATGCTCTCTAAACATCACTGGAAGGAAGTCAATGATGAGTCTGTCCCCGGCCTTAGCATCACCATGAAGTGTGGGAATATGAGTAGCTTTGACCTAACAGAGACTCAGGAAAAATGAGGATCTCAAAGGAGAACTAAATTACATTTACAGGAAAAAGTGATAGGGACTCTAAAATTAGAGGCATTTTTAAGTCTTGAAACTAAAAATTTTAGGTGAGACAGGAAGCACTAGAAAGCTGGGGACAGAGAAAAAAATATTGCCATCGAAATGAGAATGCCAAAGAGAATAGATGACAAAAGCTTTTGAATTCTTGTATTATGATCAAGAACAGCAGAGAAATGAAGCCTGATAGGTGTAGATAGTTGCAAAGTTTCTAAAAGAATGAAATATTTATCCCCTTCTTCTACCTCTCCCTCAGCAGAATTAGTTGCTGCCCTATTATTACAGAACTATAGTTATTTCTTAATTTTAACAATTTCTAAACTGAATGGAAAATTCTTTAATGTTCATTTGTTTCTTTCACTGGATTGTGGTCTCTTCCAGAATATTAGTGATTTATTTACCTTATTAATGGGCCCCCTTACTTAGAGTATAAACATTTTATGAAGGCAGAAACCAAGTCTCCCTTATTTACTATTCTGAACTGAATGCCCAAGGTAATGCTTGGCATATAATTCACATTCAATAAATATTTGCTGAATGAATGAATAAAACAGTAAACAAATGAACATTTGTAACTTAAGTGTCTATAAAAGTAGCTAGCACATAGTAGAATCTCAATAAGTATATAACCAGTGGCTAAATAGATGAATGGATTCAATAGATTCAGAGTTTTTCAGGTCCCTCTAGAATTCAACAAATGGAAGTAAGGCAGAGGATGAAATTGAAATAGGGACATTTTTACAGCATTTTGAATCTCTACTGTTTAGAAATTGTTAGAGCAAGGTATACAATTTATTTTAGTAATGTTACAAATGTGCCCAATCTAATGGATTCCCATTCCTTGAAGCTGTCAGAAGGAGAAGCTGAAAGGTAATTTTTTTTTTGAAACAGCTATAGATTGCTTAATGTGGTAATGTACTCTATTAGCTATTTTAGCAGGAAGAGGTTAATGATTGGTGAACTTTCTCGAGAAATATTCTTCTTGCTCCATTGATAATTACAAACAACATTGTAACCTAGGGATTTCTCTAAGAAGAAATTGAATTCCTTAATCAAAATTAAAAATTCCCGTAACTCATGACAGAAATTTTACATAAAAAGACTATCACTCAAACTGGCTTTTTATAGTAAATTTAATCCTAGAGACAAATAAATTGAATTAATTTTGGTAATTTTGAGACAATTACAGTGTTTTTAAAATTTTAAATATTATTATTATATAAAAATTTTGGCTAGAATGTAAATTCTTCTACATAAAACCTGTAGCTTATTCTTAGCATATTGTCAAATTCCAATAAGTATGCATTAACTGACATCAAGTTTTTAAAATACTTTTTTATTCACAGCATACATTTTTATACATTTTATTCATGGCATAAATGTATTATGTAAAGTGTATTAATTTTGACAGTTAAGCTATATTACATGTACATATATGCATATATACCCACATACATATGCGTGTGTGTATATATGCACACGTGTGTGTGTATATATATATATACGTATATGTACACACAGACATATACATACACATATGCCCATGAAACCACTACCTTGATCAAATTATAGACTATTCCCAGAACCCAAGACCTCAAACCCTAAGAACCTTTCTCATGCCCTTTGGAGTCAATGTCCTACTAGAGATAAACACTACTTTGAATTTTATGAAATCAAATTGTTTTGCTTATTCTTAATATTTATATGAATAATATCACATGGAATGTGTTCTTTTGGTATATGCTCCTGTAGCTTATCAACATGTCTGAAAAATTCACTCAGACTGATGTACATATCCATCCTTTGTTCTTTTCTTTATTTCGTGCCTTATTCCATCGTATGAATTATTTTGTATTAATAAACCACAATTAACATATTCATTCATGACCTGGCATTAGGCAATAGATTTTTAGACATAACAACAATGCATGCATAACAAAAAAATAGATAAATTGAACTTCATCAAAATTAAAACACTTTGTATTTCAAAGATAGTATCAAAAATGTGAAAAGGCAACTCACAGAATATGATAAAATGTTTACAAAATATATCTTATAATAGACTTGTATCTAGAATATATAAAATGTCTTACAACTCAATAAAAGTTAAATAATACAATTAAGACTTAGTAAAAGATCTGAATAGATATTTCTGTGAAGAAAATATGCAATTAGTAAGCACGTGAAAATATGCTCTATGAAAGAAGTCATCAAGGGAATGTAAATTAGTTGCACTGTACTCCCACTAGGATGACTACAAAAAAAATGTCAGATAATAATAAGTGTTGCTGATGATGTAGAGATATTGGAACCGCATACACTTCTGGCGGGTTTGTAAATTACTACAACTTTGGAAAGTAGTTTGAAAATTTCTGGAATGGTTAAACAGATAGTTTCCACTTGATCAAACAATTATACTAAGTATAATATATATCCAAAGAAGTATAAACAGATGTAAAAATATTGTTTTCCATACGTATTCATAGCAGCATTATTGTTCATAGCTAAAAGGAGTGCTATGGTTTAAATACTGTCCCCCAAATTAATGTGTTGTAAACTTCATCCTCAGTGCAACAGTGTTGGGAAGTGGGGCTTTATGGCAAAGTTGACAAGTTCATTTTAAATTATAGATATAACTGTGTATATTTTTCCAGATTCTGATATAAGCTCAATATTCATAGTACTGATATATCAAATTGGATTGCTCAATGAAGCTCAAACTCAGTGTGCCCAAGGCAAAAGTCACAATTTATTTCCCCAAATCTGTTATTTTCTTCAGTATTCCCTCCAAACAGTTACACAGACCAGAAAACTAGAATTTGATACCTCCTGTTGCCCTACTTTCCATACTTAATCCATAATCAAATTCAGCTGAGTGTATTCCCTAAGACTTTCCTAATACCATCCACTTTTTTCTGTTTCCTCCACTGTGGTCCAAGATACCATTCTGGTGCAAGATATCTGTCATACTGTAATAGTTTATTAAATAGTCTTTCATTTCTATTCTGCACCACTCCATTCAAGTACCCAGAATAACATTTCGAAACACAAATGAAACAAATGCCATTTCAGATCACAAATCTAATCATATAATTATGTGACAGACACTATTAGTTGTATAAACAAAAGCCGTTTTTTTTCTTTTTTCTACATAGATTTGATTATTGTTCAAATTCTTTTAAAAGATGACATCCTTCTGTCCAGGTGTGGTAGGTCATGCCTGTAATCCCAGCACTTTGGGAAGCTGAGGCAGGTGGATCACTTGAAGTCAGGAGTTCAAGACCAGCCTGACCAACATGGTGAAACCCGTCTCTACTAAAAATACAAAAATTAGCCAGGCGTGGTAGTGGGTGCCTGTAATCTCAGCTTCTTGGGAGGCTGAGGCAGGAGAAACCAGGGAGGTGGAGGTTACAGTGAGCTGAGATCACGCCCCTGCACTCCACCCTGGACGACAGAGCAGGACTCCTTCCAAAACCAAATCAAACCAAACGAAAAGATGATGTCCTTCTGAAAAAGCTTGGCTCCTTTACTGATAGAGCTGGTTATTCTTCATTGGTCTAACTCAATTATTCTGATTTATTTTCTTTCCCAAATTACTGTTTTAGAATAGTCATGTGATACAATTCTATGCAATAAGATATGAGAGACAGCAAACTGAGAATCCTCTGGAAAGGTTTCACTCAGTCTTAAAAAGGATCCTGAGACAGGGATATTCATTGCATTTCCCCTGAATATTGACATTGGCAAATGATGCCTAGAACTATGTCAGCACTTTAGGACCATAGGAGGATTCATTCTAGAAGGGCAAGCCAATATAGGAGGGGTAAACTGAAAAATGGAAGAGATCTTTGTTCTTAATGACTTTGTTAAGTCAATGAATGAGCTAACCATGGAATCCCCCTATTTCTGGAATTTTTATGTGAAAATCAGTATTTTTACAATTTTTTCTTGATTTTCCTCTACATTTAGCTAAAAATTAATTACAGTTATATAACATCAACTTGCTTAAGAACTAATCATAATGAGTTGCGTGTGTGTGTGTGTGTGTGTGTGTATATATATATATATATATATATATATATATCTCCACTTGCTTAAAACTATCAATGGCTTCTGAATTACTCTGAAGACAAAATAAAGATTATTAATGTGGCCCATATAGTCCTGCACAGTCTGGGTTCCACCTTATTCCAAAGATTAATCTAATACAATTATTTGGCAATTTGTCAAATTCTGTGTTCTCCTGCCATAGTGCCTATATTAAGCTGCTAGGTTTGCTGTAGCAAAATATTGCAAACTGGGTCACTTAAACAAGTGTTCCCAAACCTTTTGACATCAGGGACCAGTTTTGTGTAAGACAATTTTTCCTCAGACCTGGAGGCTGGGAGGGAGGCATTAGATCATTAGATTCTCATAAGGAGAGCACAACCCAGATGTCTCACATGCACAGTTCTCAATAGGGTTCGCGCTCTTATGAGAAGCTAATGCTGCTGCTGATCTTGCAGGAGGCAGAGTTCAGGAAGTGATGCTCACTCACCCACTGCTCAACTCTTGCTTTGTGGCCCAGTTCCTAACAGGCCAAAGACCAGTACCTGTTGCAGACCAGGGCTTGGGGATCCCTGACTTAAACAACAGAACTGTATTCTCACAGTTCTGAAGGCTGTATGTCCAAGGTCAAGTTATAAGTAGGTTTGGTTTTCCCTGATATACCTGTCACTGGATTCCAGATACCTGGCTTCTTGCTGTGCCATCAGATGATATTTTCTATATGTATACATATGCCTCATGTCTCTCCTGTGTCCTAATCTGCTCTTTAAAAAAACACCAGTCATATTGAACCAGAGCACATCCTACTTTTAATTTAATTACCTTTTAAAGTCACTAACTCCAAATTCATTCATATTCTGAAGTACTAGAGTTTAGAGTGTTAGCATATGAATTTTGAAATACACACAATTTAGCCTATAACAAAGCCATTCCAAATGGTAATTCCTCTGGAACATTATTTCCACCTCCACATACACCACCTCCTTCCACTCACACACATCCAATTTTCTGTTTTCTAGCACTCATGCTTTATATCCTAAATTAAATAATTTTCCATGAGGCTCTTCCCTGATATTCAAATTCCTAGTACATTTTGCACTATATATTCATTACTGTAATTATTTGTCATTATATGTGTATGCTACTCGATGATCAGTAAGGTGAAAACAACAGCCATGTTCATTCTGGCTCATCAAAATACTTGTGTTTCTCAAGGGAACATTTACACACTATTGGTGAGAATGTAAATTAGTACAGCCTCTTGAAAAATACTGTATGGAGGTTTCTCAAAGAAATAAAAAAACGAAACTTGTGTTTGATCCAGTAATCCCACTACTGGGTGTCTACCCTCACAAAATGAGGAAATTTTATCAAAAAGATACCTGTACTCCTATGTTAATCACAGCACAATTCACCATAACAAAGATATGGAATTAACCCAGGTGTTCATTAATGGATGTAAAGATATAGAAAATGTGGCATTTATACATGGCGGACTACTATTCAGTCATAAAAAATGATATTATGTCTTTTGCAGCAACATGGGTGGAACTGGAGACCATTATCTCTAGTGAAATACCTCAGAAACAGTCAAATACCTCATGTTCTCATTTGTAAGTGGAGGATAAATGATGAGTACAAATGGACATAGAGTGTTAAATAATAGATGTTGGAGACCAAGAATAGTGGAAGAGAGATGAGAGATGAGAAATTATTTAATGAGTACAATGTATATTACTTAAATTATAGTTACATGAGAAGCCCAGACTTTACAACTACTCAATATATCCATGTAACAAAACTGCACCTGTACCCCTTACATTTTTACACATAAAAAAACAAAAATGACAAAGAAAACAAAGTACCTTTTTATCATAATGCTTAGAATATAATACATGCTCAATATGTCATTTTTAATGAATATATGCCTGGATAAACACTATATCACATAATTGGCAAATGTATTACTTTCCAGTGACAGCTGTTTATTTATATTTTTTATCTCATTATCTAGAACAGTGATTATAATATAGTAGATTCTCAATTTACATTTTCTGTAAGTAAATGAATGAATGAGTAAACAAATGTCTTTCTTGCTCTTTGGATAAGTATAATACAGCATGATTGGTTGACTGAAAGTATACAAACGTTTGGCACCCAAATTAAATCTCTAAATTTATTTGGATCTTCTTCTCCCTTGTTTTCTACAGTATTTATTGCTTTTTCCACCCAGAAGAGGATGCTGCTTTTTTACCTTCATAGCATTTCATCTTTATATTATGACTCATTCCCTACATTGACTCTGAATTTGATACTTCTATTTGGTACTGACTACATATCAATGTTTACTAGTTTTCAAATACACACTTATTATTTTTCTATTTCTAATTTATTGCACGATTAAGGATGGGGGTGACCTTCAAACCCATCATCTGTAACTTCTATAGTCACATTATTCCTCAAACTCAGCCATTTCTGACCTAGGAGAAGTATTGAACAAAATGATGATACCTTATTAATTACCTAAAACATATAAAAATCAAGAATTTATTTACATGAATGTACATGTTTTAGATTTTCAAAAAATTAATTGATGTGTGTTTGTAGACAGGACAGAGAGGCCTCTGGCAAATATGTTTACTAACGATAATTCTGATTTGCTTGAAATATAAAAATAACCGTAATTCACATACTATGCCAAATTAACACAAACATTTTAACATCCTCTTATAAGTACATGTGAGGAAATAATGAAAATACAACTCTACAAATTAATAATAAACAGAAATTCCTGAAAATATTTTAAGTATTTAGTTATGCACACAGATATATACATATACATCATATAATACATATATAAAATAAAGACAAATGATGGGCACTTTTAATTCACCAAGTCAACCTTAGTCTGTTTCATGCTGCTATGATAGAATACCTGAGATTAGGTAACATATAATGAATAGAAATTCAATTGACTCACAGTTCTGGTGGCTGGGAAGTCAAAGATCTATGGGCTAGCACCTTGTGAGGCCTTTCTTGCTGCACCATCCTGTGGTGGAAGGTGGAAGGTCAAGAGAGTATGCAAGAGAGAGTGAGGGAAGGGAGCTGAACTCATGCTTTCAACATGAGCCCAATTAACTAACCCACTCTCTTGATAATAGCCTTAATCCATTCATGAGGGAAGAGCCCTCATGATCTAGTTACCTCTTAAATGTCCACCTTTCAACCCTGGTGCATTTGGGATTAAGTTTCCAACACAAGTTGTGGGCAACACATTCAAACCACAGCACAACCTGAAATTATATCAATATTATTCAGACACAAGTTTAAATCTTATTAAAAAACATTTGAAATGAATGTGATGCTATATACAAAGGAAGAAAACATTGCTTTCTTTACAAGTCTGAATGGGTGCTTAGTGCAGATTTCTGTGTTATTTTCTGGCATATGGTCATAGCTTTCAATTATGTTTCTTTCTGATTTGTTATAAAATACAAGTATCCGCAAAATGAAAAAAGTACACTTTTTAAGACTATAGACTATTACTCTCATATTAAGATTCTAGTGGTGCTGGGTCAAATCTAGCCCACATATTTATGATGTAGAAATGTGGAGTTCTGCTGGGCATGGTGGCTCACGCCTGTAATCCAAGCACTTTGGAGGCCAAGGCGGGCAGATCACCTGAGGTCGGGAGTTCAAGACCAGCCTGACCAACATGGTGAAACCCCATCTTAAAAAAAAAAAAAAAAAAAAAAAAAAAAAAAAAAAAAAAAAAAAAAAAGAAAGAAATGTGGAGTTCTAGGCAATAGTATAAGACGAATTTGGTTTAACTAGGAGAGATTCAGCATTGGGAGAAGGGAGGAGGAAATAAATAACTGTATTAGTTACCTATTGCTATATAACAAAATACCCCCAAAATTAGTGGTTTAAAGCAGCATTTATAGATCTCAGTTTCTGTGGGTCAAGTACAGTTTAGCTGGTTTGTTCAGCTTAGGGCACTTCATAAAGCTGTAATCAAGGTACCTGCTGGGGCTGCAGTCATCTCAAGGCTCTCAGAGGGTCAGGATTCACTTCCGGGCTCACTCTTACTCATATGGCTGTTGGCAGGTCTCAGATCCTATCTGTTGACCAGAATATTAGCTCCTGGCCATGAGGGCATGTGTGTCTTTCAACAGGTGGGGGTGAGACACTAAATCTGAAGGGTTTTTATAACCCAATTGATATAATTTGGATTTGTGTCCCTACCCAAATCTCACGTTAAATTGAAATCCCCAGTGTTGGCGGAGAGATCTGGTGGGAGGTAATTGGATAAAGGGGATGGACTTACCCCTTGCTAGTCTTCGGATAGCGAACTCTCACAAGATCTGGTTATTTAAAAGTGTGCGGCACCTCCCCATTTACTCTCATTCTCCTTCTCCCTCCATGTAAGACATGCCTGCTTCTCCTTTGCCTTCTGCCATGATAATAAGTTTAGTGAAGCATCCCCAGCCATGCTTGCTGTACAGCCTGTAGAACTGTGATTAAACCTCTTTTCTTTATAAATTACCCAGTCTCAGTTAGTTCTTTATAACAATGTGTGAATTGATTAATACACCAATCTAAGAAGTCGTATTCTATCACTTCTGCTTTCTGCAATATTTTATTCATTAGAAGCTATTCAATAAGTCTAGCTAACATTGTGGGGAAGGGAATCACACAGGTTTGTGAGTTCCAGGATGCAGGTAGCTTTGGGGTCAATCACAGAGGCCATCTACTACAAATATCATAGAAAAACAAAACAGACTAATACTAAAAGGAAAAAATAAACTGTAGAGTTCTATCGCTTTTTATCAAGCATTTCTGGGTATCACAATAGAAATGTGATTATAAATCATTCTGCATGGTCATTTGAGTTCTAACAGATATACCAAGCATTCTTTCTGTTGTTATCAGATAGCTAGTCTTCTATGTCATGAATAAAGAAACTTTGACCTTCAACCTTGCCATCTGTTTGATAAACAAGTTTTATTGGGAAAGAGTCATGCTGATTTACATATTGTCTAATGGTTGCTTTTGTACCACTATAGTCTATTTTGGTGACTGTGTTACATATATAGAAAATTAAAGGTGGGCTAGTACAACTATTGTTGTGGAAATATTTGTCTCTTCAACTTTGTCATTTTTTCTTCATATTTTTGAGCCCATGTTGTTGGGATTACAGGCATGAGCCACTGTGCCTGGCCGGAAGTTCTTTTTTTTTTTTTTTGCATTTCTTTGTAGTGCAGGTCTACTAGCAATAAACTATCCTAGTTATTTTTTATCTAGGAATGTCTTATTTCTCCTTTATTTTTGAAGAATATTTTTGCAGCATATAGCATTCTGAAGTAACGGCATTTTGGTTTTCCTTTCATAACATTGAGTATGTCATCTCACCGTCTTCTGATTTCAAAAGTTGCTGATGAGAAGTCAGTTGTTAATCTTACTGAAGATCCCTTGTATTTGATGAGTTGCTTCTTTCTTGCTTATTTTCTTTGCTGTGGATCAGATGTAACAAAAATAATATAATAGGTACAATTCCAAGTCTTTCACCTGTGTCCACATTACATTAAAAATCTACACCATTATAGATTAAGGAAGAATTAGATTATTATTCAATATAGAAAATGAAAATGTATGAATAATCAGAGCTATGTAAGCCTTCAAGAGTTGCTGGGATCATTGTTATCAAAGGTATCCTGATGAAGGCTAAACATACTGTCACTTTCTGAGAAGAAACTAGTTGGGATTCAAACCTCAGACTGGGGTGGGATGAAATGATCTGTGAGAGACATTCTGGTAATTGATAGTATATGATTTTTAGATAACTTAACTAGCAATATGAAGGAGGTGAGTAGTTGAGTAAAAGAGCAGACTATATTAGTCATATATTAGTCATATATTATATTATAATATATAGTCATATATTAGTCATATAATATATTAGTCATATATTAGTCACTTAAGCTATATAATAATGCAATGAGAATCATGCTCAAAATTTTACTGTCTTACAATAGCAAAGATTCATATCTCATCAACTTTACAAACTCTTTGTTGGCAATTTTTGGCTCTACTCTATAGCTTATTGTATCCAGTCTCACATTGAAGGAGCAACCTTTATCTGAAGCATAAACAGCTTGTTTCACAACAAAAAGAGTAATGATACAACTACACCACACCTCTTAACACTTCTACGTGGATGCCACATATATCTCTTCCACCCACCTTCCATTACCCTAAAGTCACATGAATCAGTCTGACAGCAATATGGTAGGGATGATACTCTTTCCACCAGGATAGGCCCCAGGGAAATAAACACAGACTTGGTAGAGTGGGCAGAGAGTATTTAGCACAAATAATACAAACTGCTACACTGACATATAATAATTTCACCAAAGACTGATTTTGTTATATGTGGCATGGGCCTACATGGTATGCTTTCGTAGTTAAGCCCTTTTTCTAAATATCTCTCTTTAGAGTATCAGCGATTCTACCTTCAAGTGAATTAATTTGAGTTCCTCTGGAACATCAATGACACAGAAGAAATTACAATTTTAACTGAGGGAAGAAGGTCAGAGAAAGCTGTCAGCTTCCAGTTTCAACCTCAGATTTCCCAGAATAAGAATGTTTTAAAAACACTGTGAAGCAAATTTTTTGCCCTGAGCTATCATAAGTCTTAAATAATTAGATTTTTAATTGTCCAAACAGCTTTGTTATTGATTAACAATTTCAAGCCTTTTTCTTCTGGTTTAAACTAGGTTTATACCACAATTTTTGTTTTATTCACTCTTGGTCTTTGTCCTATGGCAGGCTGGCTCTTTGTATACTTCTGCCTATTTAGCCCTTGATTTTCTTTCTTTGTTGTCACTAATACGCTTTACTCAAACATATTCCTAGTATAGCTTTATAGTCAACAGTGCCTAGTATCGACACATGCTTTCACCTTAGGCTTCCCAGCTCCTACTTCATTCTGATTGAATAATCTACACACCTCATCACCCATCAAAGAAACTACTTAATTTCTCAGCTACCCGTTTAGTCACTAGGTGGTGCTATGCTTTTATTGCTGGCCTAGGTTTAATTCTTTGGCATCATGTCACTGAATCTGCCAAATTGGATGATTCTGGAAAATACAGTCTACCAGAAGGAGGAAGGTTTGGAAACCAGGGATTAATTGGGAATAATTTAAAGATATAGAAAATAATGGTATTATTGGTACAACAAGGCCCTGGGATTGGCTATGGTTGAGGGAATTCACTTTAAAAGTTGAAGTGTCATTTTTGGAAAGAATAAATGAAAACTGTGAAAGAGGAAGACATTAGAAAGGAATGGATGCTCTTGATGCAAATGTATCAGGGGTAGTATAATAGTTGAAGGAGTTCGTTCACAATGGCCTCACTTTTATCTGTGAATGAGGCTGGGAGTGAGAGGTTGATGGAGGACAAAAAAATTAGCTAATGAACATTACTTGGAATACCCATTTCAGAAGAAGTTGCTTAAGAAGTTGCATAAAATAAGATCTATATGTATATGGAATACAGAGCATTAACCAGGGATTAATATTTCAAGATCAAGAAATAAATCACAGAAAACAGAAAGAATACATCATCAATACATACCTCTTTTGTTTTGTAGAATGAAACCTAACATGTAGCTATGGGTTTATTTTGGGTACTTTAAATTTACCAAATGTTAATAATATAATGTTTTTTGGTTTACCTATTCATTTTTAAACAAACACTGGTAGTGCAAGGAAATAGAAATTTAAGAACTATTTCTCTAGTATTTTTACATCCCAAATTAAAAGAATATCAATATAATCCACATTTAAATGAGTGGAAAGGGTGCAGCTTCACCAGTAGAAACTGGATTTGACAGTGAGTGCCAGTGATATACTATTTCCTGTGGAGGATATTACCAAGTAATACTGTAGTGGTCTAACCAACACATTTTGTAACACACTGTACTGGCTTTATTTATCTGTGTAATGAATAGAAAATCTACTTAAGCTACAGTGCCAAGATATGCTGTTTCTTTTATCTCAAATGTGTTTTTACATAGCTTTTGTGATAATGTGAACAAAAGTTTTACAAACAAAAAGAATATCTTTTATCCCAGAAAACACTTGGTTCATGCAGTGAAGCTACTAGCTGAGGTTTCTGTTAGTTTTTAACAAGTTGAATATTTAAAATTCATGTCAACAATGAGACAGTTAGACAAGTGATTTATAATCCTAGTAATTAAATCCATACCCAGTGTAGTTTTATATGAAATATGAAAATGTAGGGGAATATGGAAAATTGTTTGATATATTACATTCATAAGTAAGGTACTTCACTGTGATGACAAATTTTGTAATAAACTTTGTCTGGTCTTCCCAGATTTATGATGTTAACAGGATCTTTTGTTTGAAATTCAGCTTTATTTTATTTTCAAATATCTATTATCCTCTTAGAATTTATTGCAATATTATTTTCGAAAAGGTGCTTGAAATCAAAGTAAAAATATAATACGGTAATGGGTCTAAAAACTGGGAATATAAAAATATAAAGATGTGCTAATTCAGATAATTGACTGGAAAGAGTGGTGAGGGAATAAGCATTGTTAAGGTATTAATGTCAGCATAATATCTGATTGTTATACAATGTATCATGGTTATTCACATCTTGTCAGATGCACTATGTGATTCAATGACTTGTGTGCATCAAGATTATATGACATCAAATAAAAAAGCAGAAGGAGATGACCAGTTGTATATTATATTCAGCACTATATATGCTTTCTTTTCAAAGTCAAGGACAACTCATAATCCAAAAGATGGACAGGATATAAAATTCCAAAAGCAAGCAAAT
This sequence comes from Sapajus apella, assembly GCF_009761245.1. Taxonomy (NCBI): domain Eukaryota; kingdom Metazoa; phylum Chordata; class Mammalia; order Primates; family Cebidae; genus Sapajus; species Sapajus apella. The sequence goes on along the minus strand of NW_022438045.1, from coordinate 1,221 downwards.
GCCTTGCAAGAAATAAGAACCCATAGATTTTTGCTGAAACTGATACAATTTCTATTTAATTAGTGCTTGATATGGTTTGGCTGTGTCCCCATCCAAATATCAACTTGAATTGTGTCTCCCAGAATTCCCACATGTTGTGAGAGGTGATTGAATAATGGGGGCAGGTCTTTCCCATGCTATTCTCCTGATTATGAATGTCTCACAAAACCAGATGGGTTTAACAGTGGTTTCTGCACTTGCTTCTTCCTCACTTTCTCTTGCTGCCGCCTACAGAAGAAGTACCTTTCACTGCTCGGATTGATTCTGAGGCCTCCCAAGTCATGTGGAACTGTAAGCCTAATTAAACCTCTTTTTCTTCCGAACTTGAGTATGTCTTTATCAGCAGCATAAAAACGGAAAATATAGTGCTCTTTTAAACTACCTTGGCCATATGCATAAATACAGTTTTTAAAAAGTTCTATATTTAAAAGCCTATCCCTTATGTTCAGAGAAAAAATAATAATATGTTTGTAAACATGTCTGGTCAAGGGGCTGTTTCTGCACTGCAAATTTTACTTTTACATACTTGGCTTTGATTGATGACCCTGGAATTTCATCCTATTTAAAAACACATACACTCATGCATTCAACTAAAATCTTGGGTACGAATTGATTAGTCTTTGACTTCGCTCAGTAAATAAGGTATTTATATATTGCTTCTTGACTTTTTGGCTAAGATCAACTGTAGAAAATAAGGTAATTACAAAGCACTAGGTCACAACTACAAGGTTACTGATATTAGCATTTTGTGAGTCAAGGAGAATAATATAAATATTTTAAGTTTATATATTTATAAAATAAAAAAAATTATCAATTGCCTGTAAAAATCACAAGAAAAAGACAGATGATAACACATATATGAAATATATTGGCTGGGCATGATGGCTTATGCCTGTAATACCAGCACTTTGGGAGGCCGAGGCGGGCAGATCACTTGAGGACAGACGTTTGAGACCAACCTAGCCAACATGGTGAAACCCCGCCTCTACTAAAAAAATACAAAAATTAGCTGAATGTGTAGTCCTAGCTACTTGGGAGACTGGGGCATGAGAATTGCTTGAACCTGAAGGCGGAGGCTGCAGTGAGCCAAGATTGTACCACTGCACTCCAGCGTGGACAACAGAGCAAAACCGTCACACACACACACACACACACACACACACACACACACACACACACACA
>NW_022438044.1:8518-19537 GCF_009761245.1 Sapajus apella | reverse complement strand
TTGCCAGACCAGAGTCAGCTCCAGATTCCAACCTGTGGCTTTTAAAGGAGCAGAACGTGCTCTGATGTAAGGCTTCGCCTTAACTCAAGCCCCTGCACTGGTCCTTTCCATCATCTCTTAAGGGACCCATTTGGTCTCCCAGCCTACCTCAACTTTGTTCTGATCAGTGAGGGGGTGATGAGGAGGAGGAGGTGCAGCTGGGCTGAATGAAAATTCCATGCTGCCAAAACCCGGAAACTAATTGAGAAGCTCCCCCGCTGCTGCTGGTAGGCCCCTCCCCCAGGCTCGCCATCTTGGGGATGTCCTGGTCAGTTCTGTGGCCCTATGATGTGGTGGATGACAATGTGGTCAGGGCCCCTGGTTTTGTCCTGAGCCTCCTGGCCTCTGGCTTTGTGTAGGAACATGGGCAAGTCTGTGGCCTAAAGTCTTCTTACCTTGGAGATGGGCAGAACAATATCCACTTACAGAGCATCACATGTGACCTTTTAATTTCCTTAGTGACCTAAGAAGGAATTGTTGCTAAAACCCAGCCCTGTTAACCACAGGTAACATGGTGGCCTCAGGGCCTGGTGAGCTGAAAAGGGGCCTCTGGAGTCAGGGCACTGACCCCACGTGGTCCCTCCCAGTGTTCAGTTGGGTGATTACCTTGCATCTTCACTTGCAAATGAAGGAGGCAGCTTCTTGGGTTCATGTGGTTTTTAAGTAAGAGTGTGCACAGTGAAAAAGGAGAAGGTTTGTAACTGTAGGGGCTAGCTGGAAGACACAGCACTCTGTCCTTGGCTGGGGAGTGGGTGGAGAAGGCTGAGTCAGAGGGCAGCTGGACAGGCTGAGGGAGGCCAAGGACAGAATTGCCCGGCCTGGAGGGCAGGCCTGGTTCAGCTTTGGGCCCAGTACCTCCAGTACTCAGTACCTCAGCATTGTGCTCAGTACTCCAGAGCCTGTGTGACAAGAGAGCTACTTATGGAAAGCCACAGCTTGCTCTGTGGGGAGACTAAGCCCCAGCAGGAAGGCCCAGCAGGTACCGGAACCATCTGGAGGAGCTCACAGTCTCATGGGGGAGACATTGCTGGAAGCAGGCAGTTATGGGAGAGAACATTTTCCTTGACCTAGGTCTCACGACCCTCCTTTGGGCTAGCTCTGCTCCAGAATTGGACCCACACAGTCAACCAGGAGGATAAGACCCCTGACCCCTTGGAGTTGATACTCTAGCTGGAGTGAGGGGGGCAGGCCCTAGAGAAGCAAACAGAGGACAAATGTCAGGGAGAAAAGAGTGAGACAGAGAGGGATGCGGTAGTGAAAATCCCAGATCTGGGCAAACTGCAACCGCTATTCAGACAGCTGAGCCCTGGCGATGAGGATGCATGGTCAGGAAGGCACGTGAACCAGCAGGAGGGTGCTGGGCATGGCTGCACAGACTTGGATTTTAACCTTCGCTCCGTCCCTTCCCAGCTGGTACTCTTGGGTGCCTTCTCTCCCTCTCCAAGCCTCAACTACGAACAGATACTAACAGCTCCTCACCAGGCTGGGAAGGGACAAGTGAGGTCCTCAAGATGCACGCTGGGTAGGCTGGGCAGCTGTCATGATGTGAGGGTGGCTCTGGGGCCCACACTGTGTTTTGGAATCAGCTCCCACTCTCTGAAGCTGAGACCAAGGGCCCCTGAGCAGGTGTGATTCTAGAACCATCCTGAAGAGGGCAGCAGGTTTCCATAAAAATCAGCCTGCCCGGCACCCAACACCTACACTCAACCCAGGGACGGTTCCTGGCCACTCCCTGGCCCCAGTGGGCCCTTCCTTTTGGAGCCCACAGCAGAGCCCTCCACACCCCAGGAGATGTGAAGTCACACGTGATCTCTGCAAGAACGGGGCAGGAGGAGAGAGGCACACTGCAGGAAGAGGCAACCCCACCACCCTCCCTGAGCAGGGGACAGGAGGGGATGTTGCTGCTGGCTCTGGCCCAGCCTCCTTCACACCTGCCTCCAGCTTTTGTGCAGGGACACACAGGATTGTGCTGCTGCTTCTCAGTGCAGCCTGTCCTCCCTCCCACTTGCGAGGGGACTTCTGTAGGGACCATTCTGAACCACAAGGCCCACATCATCACCCTGTTGCTCTCGGTGACCACCTTAATGTCCCAGTGCCCCGGTTTGTGTCTGGAACCTCTGTGACCTGCCCCTGCAGGCCACCCCAACCTCCTTCAGTCCCCTGACTGCAGCCTGCCCCAGCTGCTCTCTCAGCCTCAGGTGGAGGAGGTCAGCTCTGCCTCCCAGCTGTGGCCCCTTTCTCCCTCCTCCATCACTTCCACCTTCCTGCAAAGCACCTGGTTGCCTTCAAGAATCCATCCTGGCCATCTATGGTTCTGCTTTTCTGCTTCCATTCCTGCTGGAGTCTTCCCTGTGCCCGCAGACACTGTCAGAGCTCTCCCCCATGGTGCATTCTGGGGGCACCACCTAACTGAGACTCCCTTGGGAGGACTGGATCCTGCTCCTCTCTAGCTTGGCCTCCTGCCTCCACAGGTACAGGGCCTGGGAATGTGTTTGAGGGTGAAGGCAGTACCAGGTCCTCTAGGCTCATCCCTCATTGTCCCTGCATGCCCTGGTCCCTGGCTGAACATGGCCTGGAGGCAGCTCCTGTGCTTGGTGCCCTCTCTTGTGGGGTCCAAAGGGGATGCCACTTTCCCTGGGGGCTGAGCAGTCTAGGAGTTCAGCTAGACTTCAGGTCCCTGCTCCCTAGGCCTCCTAGACCAGGGGGGATATTGAAAGCAGACAGGAGCCAGGCCCCAGGTTAGAGTGGCTTCCTAAGACTCCCTGCTGGGCCTGATATGAACTCTATTGGCTGGACTGTGGGAAGAGCCGGATGACCTTCGGGGAGCTGAGCTGGAGCCGTGATGGGTCTTCAGGGCATTGGGGCAAGCAGTACCTTGGGGCATTTGTTACCATCCTGGTGGTATATCAGTATTCGAGTATCTAGAAGACTCAGGGGTCATGGCCCCAGCTGCCTCGGATCAGGACCAGGCTCTCCGTACTGGGGAGAGGGAAGGAGCTGGCAAGATCTGGGTGGCAGCAGCAGAGTTGGGGCCCGAGCATCTCATGCAGGAGGGACTCGAGGCCCAGTATGGAGACCCATGGCCCTCTCTGCAGACAGGCTGAGCATGGGCTCTAGAGGTAGCTCACCTTCAAATCAGGTAGTGTCCCTGGCTGCTGTGACCCAGCCCAGGTGGTTAACCTCACAGAGTCTCAGCGTCTGCACTTGAAACCCCGGGGAACAGCCCCAATTTCCTTATTGAGAGAACAGAGCGTGGCGCACACTAGTGCCAAGTAGGGTGAACCCTCATTCCTGTGGCCCTCGAGGCTACCTGCATCCTTAATGCGGGCCCGCTAATGGTGCTCTGGCCTTCCCTGGACCAGGACAGGTTGGCAGTGATGCCTCTGTGGTCCCCTGGCTTCATCTGCGGCCACCTCTTTCCACAGCATGCTAGGCTCCTGCCGCCCTGCACCACAGGGCCTCCTCACCTCCTCCTCTGGAACCCATCCCGTGTCACTGTGTCCCCAGTCCTGGAGTGCTTGTCACCTCCTTCACCTTCTCTCTGAGCCCTGCTCTGACAGTGGATGCAAATACTAATCAGGTAAAAGAATCCGAATCCACCTGTACTGGTTTAGTGCTTCCCAAATGTGGAACCACAGATACATAGTGGGGAGAAGTGTTCTTAGCAGTCTCTGGAAGGATTTAAAAATTTTTATGTTTTCATTTTATTTATGTATTATTTTTTGAGACATGTTTTACTCCTGTCTCCCAGGCTGGACTGCAGTGGCATGATCTTGCCTCATTACAGCCTCTGCCTCACAGGTTCCAGTGATTCTCCTGCCTCAGGCTCCCGAGTAGCTGGGATTACAGGTGTGTGCCACCATTTCCGGCTAATTTTTCTTTTCTTTCTTTCTTTCTTTCTTTCTTTTTTTTTTTTGAGATGGAGTCTTGCACTGTCCTCCAGGCTGTAGTGTAGTGGTGCCATCTCAGCTCACTGCAACCTCCGCCTCCTGGGTTCAACTGATATTCCTGCCTCAGCCTTCCAAGTATTATGGGTGCTCACCACCATGCCTGGCTAATTTTATATATATATATATATATACATATGGGTTTTTTTTGTTTGTTTGAGACAAACAAAAAAACCCATATGCATATATATATATAACTCTGTCATCCAGGCTGGAATTCACGATCCTGGCTCACTGCAACTTCCATCTGCCAGAGCTAAAGTGATTCTCCTCTCTCAGCCTCCTGAGTAGCTGGGATTACAGATGCTTGCCATGGTGCCCAGGTAATTTTTGTATTTTTAGTAGAGACAGGGTTTCACTATCTTGGCCAGGCTGGTCTTGAATTCCTGACCCTGTGATCCAATGCCTCAGCCTCCCTAAGTGCTGGAATTACAGGTGTGAGCCACCGTGCCTGGCCAAGTTTTTGTATTTTTAGTAGAGATGGGGTTTCACTATGTTGGCCAGGCTGGTCTCAAACTCCTGACCTGGTGATCTGCCCACCTCAACCTCTCACAGTGCTGGGATTACAGGCATGGTCCACTGCAACCAGCCTAATTTTTGTATTCTTAGGCGGATGGGGAAATGTGCTGACAGGCGTCACAGGGCCTAGGTGGTAAGCAGAGGGGAACCAAGTCACTGCTTGGCATCTGGGACAGATGCTGAGCTCCAGAGAACCTGGGCCCTGGTGGCTGCTCCTTCCTCACCTTAGACACCCATTTGGTGTCTGTGAAACATCATCCACTGCTTTAAATTAATGCTATTCATTGGAGTTTTATTGGTTTTGTAGTTTTGTTTAGCCTCAATTAGTAAACATGCCTTGATTTTATAATTGAAAGGAGCAATAATTACAGAGTTTATACGTAGCCTGATGAATAATAAAATGAACTCGAATCAGCCCTGGAAGGTCTGGAGGAATATAGGCCCATGGGCGGTCTGTACATTCTAGATGTTTGAGAATCCAGCTGTTGATGACCAAAACCTGTGAGGCCAGGAGGCAACCTATGAGATGGCCTGAGAAAGGAGCTGCCATCTATAGAGGCTGTGTGGGTGCCAGGCTCTGGGCCTGATGCCTTCTTGAAGTTCTTTGATTGAGTCTCCCAGTAATCCAATGGAGTGGAATTCATCTCATTTTTAAGATGAGGATCCTGAGGCCCAGACATGTCAGATAGCTTGCCTAAGGTCACACAGCTAGGAGGTGGTGGATCTGCTAAAACTTTATTGACAGCGTGTGAAAGACAGTAAGACTTCATTTAAGGTGGGGGGCAGCATCTGACCAGGGCCACAGCAGCTGGGGAGAGAGATTGGACTCACTCTGAATTCAGCAATGGCAAGTGGGAATTGATGGCCAGAGAGCAGGGTGGGCTCAGTGGATGGGAAACCTCTTCAGAGGAAACACCTGGGGGATTCTGGCTAAAGGGACCTGATGTTTTTTTTTTTCTATTATTATTATTATTATAGTTTAAGTTCTGGGGTACATGTGCAGAATGTGGTGTTTGTTACATAGGTATACACGTGATGGTGATTGGCTGCACCCATCACCCCATCATTTACATTAGGTATTTCTCCTAATGCTATCCCTCCCCTAACCTCCCACCCCCTGCTATTCCTCCCCTAGCTCTCCCCTACTCCCTGCAGGCCCTGGTGTGTGATATTCCCATCCCTGTGTCCCTGCATTCTCATTCTTCAACACCCACTTATAAGTGAGAACACTTGGTGTTTGATTTTCTAAGACAGGGTTTCACCATGTTGGCCAGGCTGGTCTCAAACTCCTGACCTCTGTTGAGCTGCCCACCTCAGCCTCTCAAGGTGGTGGGATTATAGACATGAGCCACTACACCCAGCCCAATGACACAGTTTTAGTAATGGAGAACAGATTAATGGCTGCCAGAATCAGGGAGGGGAAGGGGCTGGGAGAGAGACAGGTCTGTGTGTAAAGGAGCAACAGTCATGTGTTGTGATTATAGGCAAGAGTCATGGTGGCTCTTGCCTGTAATCATAGCACTTTGAGAGGCTGAGATGGGGGGATGACTTTATGGGGGCAGAGAAGGCCCAATCTGTCTGCTCTGGGGACAGACCCACATGTGGCTGCTCGGGGCTCTGATTCCAGAAATCTCCAAAGCAGCAACAAAAGCTTAAAAGTACCTAAATTGCTCAGTGCTAAAAATACGCACACACAGAGAACAAAAGGGTTGTCTCCCCTCCTGTTTTCTTTGGAAGTCCAGGGGGTCCTACTTAGCATCCATAGTCAGGAGTGCCCACCAAGACCCTAGGCCCTCACTGCCCTGGGCAGCCACTGCCCCTGCCACAATTTCCATGTAAGCATCAGGGCCTGAGTCTTGCTGACTTTTCTGTTTTGGAGAAAATTTCCTGAGAGACTCCCTTTGGGCTAGGGAATAACTCAGGCCTGCCAGAAAGGCCTGGGAGGGCTGTGCTGTGTGTGTGTGTGTGTGTGTGTGTGTGTGTGTGTGTGAACATGTGTCTATGTTTATGTATTTTCATGTATGTTAATGTGGATGTGACTGTACATGAATGTATGGCTGTGTGTGAGTATGTCTGGTGTGCATTGCAGTGTGCATGTGTGTTGACACGTGTGAGCACATGTGTATGTATGTGTACCTTGCAGGTTGATGTGTGTGCATACGTGCACAGGCCCTTCAGGGAGGCAAGGCTAGAGGCATGACTCAAGGTGAGGCTTTCCAAAAATAAAACTTAAGAGAAATGCTGCCCAGCCCTGGGCTGGCCTCCCAGCAGAAGCCTCATAGCCACACCCACGTCTAAACCCTCCTTGTGCAGAAAATCCACCCTCTGCCAGGCATGGGGGCTCACGTCTGTAATCCCAGCATTTTGGGAGGCTGATGCAGGAATATCATGAGATCAGGAGATCAAGACCAGCCTGATCAACATGAGAAACCCTGTCTATACTTAAAAAAGATACAAAATTAGCTGGGCGTGGTGGTGCATGCCTGTAATCCCAGCTACTTGGGAGGCTGAGGTAGGAGAATTGCTTGAACCTGGGAGGCAGAGGTTGTGTTGAGCCAAGATAGTGTCACTGTACTCCAGCCTGTGCAACAAGAGCAAAACTTTGTCTCAAAAAGCAAAAGAAAAAAAGTGGGTGAGAAGATGGCTTTGGAGAAGGCACACTGATGTCAGCTGTGGTGGCAGGCATGCAGATGTCTGATGAGGGTCTCAGTGTCAGCAGATGGGGTTACCCGAAAACCAGAGTGGGGAACCCAGCAGGCTCCCTGGCAGCCTCAGTGCAGGCCCTAGGGGAGTGTTTTCTCTGTGTTTGCCCCACTTGGGGAAGGAAGGCAGGCCTTTGAGGCTTTGCCATCCAAACCCTTTGCTGTAGAGGGTGACTGCCCGGGGGGCACGTGGCACCTCACCCTGGGGTGTCCAGTGTCCACCAGGATAGCTCCTCCAGGTTCCTGGTCTCGTGACTCTGCAGATGACTCAAGCAGCACAGGGGTGCTTGCATCTGGGGACACATGAGCCTTCGCCTCCCATCTCTGGATTACTGACCTGTGTCATTTGGGGGTGCTGCGGAGCTGCACCGAGACCATTCACATGCCTGTGGGATCACCCACCTGTAGAGATGACTTCTGTCATCCCACGGGTGGGAAAAGTCTGCCCCTCCAGCCCGCAAGCCTTGTGGTGCCCAGGCTCTGGGGATTTCATTTTCCCCAGGGGCAGATCCCATGTGGGTGGAGCCTCTGCGGCATCAGATCTCACTCTTGCGTTTTGGCATTTCTGCTCCTCGGACCTCCCCACTCCTCTCCTCCACCCCCCTTCACCACCTGTGAGTGGCTCTGACTTTTAGGTGTTGAAACCAACATGGCACGTTTCTGTGTCATGGGTGGCAGGGCTAACCTTTGGTTTTTTTTCCCTTCCCTCTAATTTTGCTTAACCCTTTTATTTTCTCAAATACCATCTGATCTTCTGATCTCCCTCCAAGAGCTGCATCTCAGGTCGCAGGTGAACTTTCTGAATGGTGTGGCCTGCACGCATGCATGTGTGCATCTGGCTGCCTGCTAGGAGGGAACCAGTTTTGCTGCCCCGTGTCACTGTCATCTGAAAGTGTTGCTGTCCTGGGGGAACTGCTCCCTAGAAAGCCTCTGTGTGCCATGTGGGGGGTGAGCACTGCTGGTCCAAGCTGACACCACAGACCACTTCAGAGATGCCACTGGCAGGTGATGGGGGGTGGGGCAGTTCCCAGTGTGGGGCTGAGTCTCTCATGGAAGGAACTCACAGACTGGCCCCAAGTGGGCTTTATATGTTGTTAAAATACATAAGTGTAGTTTAGCTTGCCCTACCCTAACATGTATTTCTTTCTTTCATTTTTTTTTGAGATGGATTCTCATTCTATTGCCCAGGCTGGAGTGTAGTGGCTCAATCTCGGCTCACTGCAACCGCCACCTCCTGGGTTCAAGGAATTCTCCTGCCTCAGCCTCCCAAGTAGCTCAGATTACAGGTGCCCACCACCACACCTGGCTCATTTTTTGAATTTTTAGTAGAGACTAAAAATTTTAGGGTTTCACAATGTTGGCCTGGTGAACTCCTGACCTCAGGTGATCTGTCCACCTCAGCCTCCCAAAGTGCTGGGATTACACGGGTGAGCCATCACACCCGGTCTTCTTTCTTTCATTCATTCCTTCTTTTCTTTTTGGCACAGGGTCTTGCTCTATCACCCAGGCTGGAGTGCAGTAGTGCAATCACATCTTACCACAGCCTTGACCTCCTTGGCCCAAGGGATCCTCCCACCTCAGCTTCTTGAGTAGCTGGGACTACAGACACACACGACCATGCCCAGCTAATTTCTAATTTTTTCATAGTAACAGGGTCTCACTATGTTTCCCAGGCTGGTCTCAAACTCCTGGGCTCAAGCGATCCTCCCACTTCAGCCTCCCAAGGTGCTGGGATTACAGGCTTGAGCCACAGTGCCTGGCCCTTGTTTACTATTCAGATGTTGGCAACTCTATGGTGTTAATTACATGTATACCATGTGCAAACACCAGCACTATATATCTCATTCCAGAAATTTTTCAACATCGGGAATGGGAACCTTCCCAGTTTAGTTTTGAAATGTCTTCCAAAGAGACTTCCCCACCCGAGGGTGTGGTTGGTCTTACTTGCCTTGGCTGCCTTCCCTCATCCTAACTTTTTATTTTTGAGACAGGGTCTAACTCTGTCACGCAGGCTGGAGTGCAGTGGTGCCATCTCAGCTCACTGTAGCCTCCAACTCCTGCACTCAAGCAATCCTCCCACCTTAGTCCCCCAAGGAGTTGGGACCACAGGCATGTGCCACCACATCCAGCTAATTTTTGTATGTTTTGTAGAGAATGGTTCTCCCTATATTGCTCAGGCTGGTCTCAAACTCCTGGGCTCAAGCAATCCTCCCACCTCAGCCCTGCCAATGAGCTGGGACTGCAGGCACACCTCACGATATTGCCCAGGCTGGTCAGGAACTCCTGGGCTCAAGCCATCCCCCCACCTCGGCCTCCCAACGTGTTGGGATTACAGGTGTGAGCCCCCCAACCTCTTCCTGACTCTTAAAAGCAGGTTGCTACTGGGCACAGTGGCTTACACCTGTAATCCTAGAACTTTGAGAGACTGTGGTGTGTGGATTACAAGGTCAGGAGCTCGAGACCTTCCTGGCTAACACCATGAAAACCCATCTCTACTAAAAATACAAAAAGAAATTAGCTGGGCATGGTGGCACACACCTCAGGAGGCTGAGGCAGGAGAATCACTTGAACCTTGGAAGCCGAGGTTTCAGTGATCTGAGATCACACCACTGCATGCCAGCCTAGCAACAGAGCAAGACTCCATCTCCAAAAAATAATAATAATAAAAAGCGGCTTGCTGGCACAGAAGCTTCTGGGCCATTGTGTGTGGAGGCATTTCCTGTGAGCATCTACCTTTGCCCTGAAAAGAGACTTTGTGTGTAGTCTGAGTAATGCCCCGAGGACATATTGGCTCCTAAATGTGTGGAACCTGTGAATTTTCCCTTATATGGGAAAGAAGTTGCAGAAGTGATTACAGGAAGGATCTTGAGATGGGAGGTCATCCTGGGTCTCCAGGTGGATGCTAAACATAATCACAAATGTCTTTATAAGAGAGAGCTTGCCAGCCCAGTGGCTCATGCCTGTAACCCCAGCACTTTGGAAGGCAGAGGCAGAAGGATGGCTTGAGGCCACGAGTTTGAGACCATCTTTGCCAACATGGTGAAACCCCATGTCGACTAATAATACAAAAATTATCAGGATGTGGTGGTGGGTGCCTGTCATCCCAGCTACTCAGGAGGCTGAAGCAGGATAATTGCTTGAACCCAGGAGGTGGAGGTTGCGGTGAGCTGAGATTGCACCACTACACTCCAGTCTAGGCGACAGAGAGCCCCTGTCTCAAAAAAAAAAAAAAAAAAGAAAGAAAAAGAAAAAAGACCAGTTGTGGTGGTTCACACCTGTAATCCCAACACTTTGGAATGCTGTGGCAGGTGGATCATGGGGTCAGGAGTTCGAGACCAGCCTGGCCAACAAGGTGAAACTCCATCTCTACTAAAAATATAAAAATTAGGTGTGGTGGCACCTGGCTGTAACACCAGCTACTTGGGAAACTGAGGCATGCGAATTGCTTGAACCTGGTAGGCAGAGATTGTGGTGACCCAAGATCATGCCATTGCATGTCAGCCTGGCAACCAGAGTGAAACTACACCTCAAAAAATAAAAGTCGAGAATTGACAAATGGGAAAAGGCATGGGGAGATGGAGGCCGAGACTGGAGCCACGTGGGCTCAAGCCAGGGGATTCCTGGAACCCCAGAAGCTGGAGACAGCAGGAGGAATCCTCCCCTGAAGCCTCCAGAGGGAGCACAGCCCCACCCACACCTTGCTTTCTGATCTCCAGCAGATCTGTGTGACTTGTTACAGCAGCCACAAGCCACTCAGACTGATGACCAAAAGGGCTTGGACTCTAATGACAGAATCCATTCATCCCAGGATT
>NW_022438044.1:0-8508 GCF_009761245.1 Sapajus apella | reverse complement strand
CTTCCTTCCTTCCTTCCTTTCATTCTATCATTCATTCATTCCTTTTTGTTTTGGTTTTGACAGAATTTTGCTATTGCTCAGGCTGGAGTGCAGTGGTGTGATCTTGACTCACTGTAACCTGAAGTGATTCTCCCGCCTTAGCCTTCCAAGTAGCTGGGACTATAGGTGTGAGCCACCACACTGGGCTAATTTTTATATTTTTTAGTAGAGATGGGGTTTTATCCTGTTGACCAGGCTGATCTCAGACTCCTAACCTCATGATCTGTCCACCTCAGCCTCCCAAAGTACTGAGATAATAGGCACGAGCCACAGTGCCCAGCCTCTGTTTTTTTTTTTTTTTTTGAGGCAGGATCTTGCTCTGTTGCCCAGGCTGGAGTGCAGTGGTTCAATCATAGCCTGCAGCCTTGACCTTCTGGCTCAAGCAGTCCTCCTGCTTCAGCCTCCAGCGTAGCTGGGATGACAGGCATATGCCACCACATTGGGCTAATTTATTTTTATTTTTTGTAGTGATGGGGTCTTGCTATGTGGCCCAGGCTGGTCTCAGATTGCTGGCCTCAAGCGATCCTCCTGCCTTGGCCTCCCAAAGTGCTAGAATACAGGCAAATTACACTGCACCTGGCTAAGAAAACATTCAGTGTGTCAAAACAGTCACCTCTCCCTTAAAGGCTTAGTTCCTCTGTCTGTAAAATAAATCTAGGTGACACAAACTCTGAAATCCTTTCCAGCTTGAATATACTACAAAAAATGGGGAAATCTATGAATGGTGAATAAAAATGAGCCAAGATGATCCTCGTGGCTGCAAGGGCTGCCCCAGTCCCTGCATTCTCCAGAAGGTTGGTCTCCCAAATTTAGCCTCCACCCCACAAGGGGGAGTCCTGCAGATTTTTGGTCAGTGTCCAGTCCAGGCTGTGAATACACAGCCCTGATTTGCATTTCTGAACCCTAGGGGATAGCTGGGTTCCTTGGGCTGCTCTGTTTGGAATTTTCAGCCACAGAGAGTCACGGTGGTCCCACCCGATGGTGGCCCCACCAATGCCATAAGCTCCAGGGTTTCCCCTTCATTCTGGCATCAGCTCCCTCTCTCCAGCTGGTGGAATAGAAAGAACAGGCTTTGGAGCTAGGAGACTCACTGTGGACCCTGGCTCTGCATGTGCCACAGGACACCAGGCGAAGAATTTAACCCACCTCTAAAAATAAGAAAAGGGCTGGGTGAGGTGGCTCACACCTGTAATCCCAGAACTTTAGGAGGTGGAGGCAGGCAGATCACCTGAGGTCAGGAGTTCAAGACCAGCCTGACCAATATGGAGAAACCCCATCTCTACTAAAAATACAAAATCAGCCAAATAAAGTAAAATAATAAAAGGGTGGACAGTCAGTCATTGTGGCTCAGGCCTGTGATTCCAGCACTTTGGGAGGCCAAGGCAGGAAGATCATTTGAGCCCAGGAGTTCAAGACCAGCCTGGGCAACAAGGCAAGACTTTGTCTCTACAGATTAAAAAAAAAAAACAAATTAGCCAGACATGGTGACCCATGCCTGTAATCCCAGCACTTTGGAGGCCTAGGCAGGTGGATCATGAGGTCAGGAGTTCGAGACCAACCTGGCCAACATGGTGAAACCTCATCTCCACTAAAGATACAAAAGATTAGCTGGGCATGGTGGTGGACACCTGTAATCCCAGCTACTAGAGAGGCTGAGGCAGGAGAATCAGTTGAACGTGGGAGGCGGATGTTGTGATAGGCCAAGATTCTGCCATTACACTACAGCCTGGGTGACAGGGCAAGACTCTATCTCAAAAAAAAAAAAAAAAAAAAAAAAGACAATTAGCCAGGCATGGTGGCATGTGCCTATGTTCCCAGATACTCAGGAGGCTGAGGCAGGAGGATTGCTGGAGCCCAGGAATTGGAGGCTGCACTGATCTGTGATTGTGCCACTGCACTCCAGCCTGGGTTACAGAGCCAGATACTTTCCCAAAATAGTAATAATAATTATGATGAATAAAAAGGTGGGCAGCCTGGCACAGTGGCTAATGCTTATAATCCCAACACCTTGGGAGGCTGAGGTGGGAGGATTGCTTGAGTCCAATAGGTCAAGACCAACCTGGGCAACACATGAATCCCTGATCCCCATTGTCTTTGCAGAAAAAAAAATACGGCTGGATTTATTGGGGGGTCATCCCAGCTACTTGGGAGGCTGAGGTGGGAGGATTGCACAAACCCAGGAGATCAAGACTGTAGTGAACTGAAATGGCACCAGTACACTCCAGCCTGGGCAACAGAGCAAGACCTTGTCTCTTAAAAGAAAGAAATAGGCTGGGTGCTGTGGTTCACACCTGTCATCCTAGCACTTTGGGAGGCTGAGGCAGCAGATCACCCGAGGTTGGGAGTTCAAGACCAGCCTAGCCAACATGATGAAACCCCATCTCTACTAAAAATACAAAAATTAGCCAGGCACAGTGGCACATGTACCTGTAATCCCAGCTATTTAGGAGGCTGAGGTAGGAGAATCACTTGAACCAGGGAGGTGGGGGTTTCAGTGAGCTGAGATTGTGCCATTATGCTCCAGCCTGGGTAGAGAGATTGAAATTCTGTCTAAAAAAAAAGAAAGAGAGAGGAAGGAAAGAAAAAAGAAGTGAGGGAGGGAAAGAAAGGAGAAAGGAAGGAAGGAAGAGACAGAAAGAATGTGAGAGAGGAAAGAAAGAGAGAAGAAAGAAAGAAAAAGAAAGAAAGAAAGAAGGAGACAAAGAATGAAAGAGAAAGGAAGAAAGAAAGAATGAAGTAAAAAAGAAAAAGAGAGAAATGGGTGGGCAGAGAAAGAAAGAAAGGAAAAAGAAAGAAGAAAAGACTGAGCAGAGAAAGAAGGAAGGAAAGAAAGAATGGAAAGGAAGAAAAAAGGAAGAGAAAGAGAGAAAGAAAGAAAGATAAAGCAAGGAAGGAAGGAGAGAGAAAGAGCAGGGTGGACAGCGCATCCTCCCTTGTGGAGCAGAGTGAGCTGCACATGCTCTTTATGGAAGCGCTTTCCATGATGCCCGCCCTACCCAGGCCCCCCTTTCACCTTTGCAAAGCCCCTGGCCCTGGCCCCGCCTCTCCACTTCCCTAAACTGAGCACCTGCCCCAGAGCCCAGGGTTTTGAACCCAGCTCTCATCTCATCTGTCCTCCTGCACCTGGTGTTTCTGGTGCTTCCCCCTCTAGTCCTTTGACCCAGCCATCCAGCTGTTAACCATCAACTTGCCGATAAAAGGCAATTCTGATTGAAGGCAAAGGGAGGGTGGTGGTGTGCAGGATTGCATGGCCTTCTGCCCAGTCCGAGATTGGCATCTGCTTCTGGCTTGCCATCCAGCATATGAGACTGACTTAGATTCCTAGAACACCATGGATGGTAGCACCTGCTGTGATGATTGCACAGTGGCTCATGCTCCGGGGCCCAGCCTGGGATCCCTGCTGCCTGTCTGTTGTCCAATGTCCATCCCTCCATCCATCTGTGCGAGGTCGCAGATCTGCAGCATTTCCCCGCAGGCTCGGGAGGGGCCACAGCACCTGCTGTTCCTGCATAGCCCATTCCTGTCTGCTGCAGCTTTTCCCCGTTGCCCTGAAGGAAGGGCTGTATTTGTCTGAAAGCATGCAGGGATGGGTAGAGGGGACCCGGGGCCTGCAGAGGAGGCAGCCCGAAGCCCAGTCCTGAGGGCTTCTTTCTCTGCTGTTGCTGTTTTGAGACAGTCTCACTGTGTTGCCCAGGCTGGAGCGCAGTGGCACTATCTCAACTCACTACAACCTCCACCTCTCGAGTTCAAACTATTCTCCCTCCTCAGTTTCCTGAGTAGCTGTGATTACAGGTGCCCATCACCAGGCCCAGCTAATTTTTTGTATTTTTAGTAGAGACGGGGTTTCACCATGTGGGCCAGGCTGGCCTCAAACTGCTGACCCCAGGTGATCTGCCCACCTCAGCCTCCCAAATTACTGTGATTACAGGTGTGAGGCACGGCACCCAGCTCCTCATGCTTCTTTTCCAGAACATAGCAGACTTTCTTCCCTAGGGTGCCTCCAAAGTGCTGCTTGCAGACTCTGAAAGGAGTGCTAAGGACCATCTGGGATTCCATTGCTTTCTCTTCTCCTCCCCGCCCCTACCCTCCCCTCCCTTTCCTTCCCCTCCTTTCCCCTCCCCTTTCCTCTCCTCTCCTCTGCTCCCCTTTGCTCTTCTCCCTTCTTTTCTTATTTCTGAGACAGGACCTTGCTCAGTGGCCCAGGCTGGATTGCAGTGATGCAATCATAACTTACTGCAACCTCAGCATCTGAGTGAGCCTCCTGCGTCAGCCTCATGAGTAGCTGGGACTACAGGCTCACACCACCACACCTGGCTAATTTTCATTTTTATTTTTTGTAGAGACAGGATCTTGCTATGTTGCTTAGGCTGGTCTCAAACTTCAAACTCTGGCTCAAGTGATCCCCCTGTCCCAGCATCCCAGCATGCTTGGGATTACAGGCGTGAGCCACCATGCTAGGCCTTCACTGCCTTTCTTTTTCTCAATAAAAATCTCACATGGGGGACTGTATTGTTCTGTTACAGTTTCTGCAGGTGCCTCTCTTTTCCTGCTGTCAAGAAGTGGGGGCAGGGAACCAAAAAAAAATGTGTCCAGTCCTTGTCCTTGGGGAGCTCGTCATAGAGAAGGGGAGACGGACATGTATATTGCAGTGTATGTGCAGTCAGCTTGAGCACGTGTATCTGCAGTCAGCTTCAGCCCTGCCATGGCAGGACTGAGTCCACATGGTGAGGGAAACACACTCGCTGGTAACTCCAGGGCGATCAGATAGCAGTTGAGCTGATTTGAGGAGTTACCCACTCTGGGGTTCACCTACTTGTGCCCCATGGATTTTAGGGACAACAGGACAAGCACACATCCCCTTTCTGCCCCCACCCTGGGTACCTATCCCACAAGCAAATGGCAGAGACAGGTGACACTGGCTTTTTCCAGCTGAGGGCTGGGCACCCGCTTCCCCTCTTCTCCCTCTTCATCATCAGCCCTTGGTGGAACTGTGTGCTAGAAACTTATACTTTCCATTTTCAGAGATGCTTCTAGAAACTGGACTTTCCAGCTTGATGTGAGCTGGAAGTTAAATCAGTTTCCATTTCTTGCACCTAAAAAAAATGATGACAGAAGTCAGATATGTACCCCGGGCCCTCTAGATGGAACCAGAATGGATGAAAAGAACACAGATTTGGAGTCAAGCAAACCTTCCCTGGTTCTATTTTTAATTAAGTAATTATTTGCTTTTGGAGATGGCAGGGGTCTCTCCTTGTCACCCAGGCGGGAGTGCAGTGGCGTGATCATAGCTCACGGCAGCATGAAACTCCTAGACTCAAGCAGTCCTCCCGCCTCAGTCTCCCAAGCAGCCGGGACCACAGGCACACACCACCTCGCCTGGTTTATGTCTCTCTTTTGTATCATACTTCAGCTGTACTTTCACCTTTGCAGACTCAGGCAGGTTTATTACCGCCTGGGGTCTCATTTTCTCATCTGTCAAGAGGAGAGAATACCTGTGTAGTGGAGTTCTCAAAGTGTGATCCAGGGACACCCATGGCTGGTCCCCAAGACCCTCTCTGGGGGGACCACTACCTCAAAACTGCTACCATAAGAATGCTAAGATAGCGGCCAGGCATGGTGGCTTACGTCTATAATCCCAGCACTTTGGGGGGCTGAGGCAGGCAGATCACCTGAGCTCAGGAATTCAAGACCGGGCTGCATGTAGTGAGACCCTGTCTACTAAAAAAGGTATTTTTCACCAACAGCACACCCAGCTAATTTTTGTAATTTTAGTAGAGATGGGGCTTTACCATGTTGGCCAGGCTGGTCTTTAACTTCTGACCTTAAGAGACAGCCTGCCTCAGTCTCCCAAAGTGCTAGGATTACAGGCATGAGCCACTGCACCTGGCCTCAGGTAGCATTATTATATAATGGAGTTTCTGTTTGTTTTTATCTTAGAGACAGGATCTTCTTGCTCTGTCATTCAAGCTGGAGTGCAGTAGCGCCATCTCAGCTCACTGCAGCTTCCAACTCCCAGGCTCAAGCAATTATCCCGCCTCAGCCACCAAAGTTGGGCTACAGGTGCACACTGCCATGCCTGGATAATCTACAGGTGCACACTGCCTTGCCTGGATAATCTACAGGTGCACACTGCCATGCCTGGATAATTGTTTAATTTTTATTCTTTCTAGAGATTGGGTCTTGCTGTGTTGTCCAGGCTAGTCTTGAACTCCTGGCCTCAAGTGATCTTCCCACCTCAGCCTCCCAAAGTGCTAGGATTACAGGTGTCAGCCACTGTGCCAGGCCTATACCTCTGAACTTTCAATACCACAGATATGCTGTGTATCTCTTTATGTTCTTTTTTCTGGACTTTATGCCTAAAAAGAGTACAATTTGTTTTCACTTTTCTTTTTTTAATGTTCTCATAAAGTATTTTAATAAATATATTAAGGCTTAAGGTAATTACTGGTTTGCGTGGAGGGTGGTTTGCTTCCTAGCACACTAGTTTACATTCAGAATCTTAAAAATGGAAACAGCCATCATACAGTGAGCGATACAGAACACTGGCTTGCCCCAGTTATTTTTTTGTTTTCACTCTTCAACATGTCTTCATATTATCTTCCTTCCTTCTGTATCTGATAGACAAAGAATGACACAAATTTTTGGTTGAGAAAAGCCAGTTGATTGGGATGACTAGAAATGTTAACTTTTTTCATAAAAAAGCTTTCACCGAATCACTGGGCAGTTAGTAGTGCAGCTTACAAATCGATAAAGCTGAACCAGGAGCCTTAAATGCTCATTAAAGAGCAAGAAAAGCTGCAGACCATACAGAGGAAGGGAGCAGTGAAATGGTGGTTTTAATACATCCCAAACTGGAAGCAGGAACCCTAACACAAAGGCGGTTTGAATGCTCTGCCCTCTGTAAGAAAGTGGCTGGCTACAAGCCACCTCACACAAAACACCCACTAAGGCCTTCCACCGAGACCTGCCTGTTACATTCTCATTATGAATCCCCAGCAGGTACATCTCAACATAAAGGTGTGGAGCATACTGATGAGGACTTCTCGGTCACCTAAGCAGGAGCTGCAGCCATCAAACTGGATTGCCACCATGTGTCCTCAGAGAACTCCCTGCCTACGAGTGAAGCCAGCAGTGCTCATCCCCTGTGCCCAAGGACCATCCGCAATGGAGGTGCTTTCTTGCAAGACAGGCAGCAAACGCTGACAGCGTGTCCGATAGGAAGGGCTTCTCAACAGTCACATCCCTCCCGAGACCGTCTAGATGGACTCTATCATCGAGTCAGTGCTGGAGAGGGAGGAGGCAGGCAGTGGCAAATCCCGAGGAGGGTCTCGGTCCCTCCTACCACGCAGGGAGTTCTGCTCCTGGAAATATTCTTCCTCTTCATCCAAGAAGACATTCTCCAGAGAATAAGAGCAGTCTGGGCTGGAGGCTGCCTGGCATGCCCACTTTTACTCCGGAGTTGACTGGTAAAGTCCGCACAGTTGGCAGAGCAAGGACATGTCCAGCTGGCAGAGACCAACCATCTCCTTGTGGAGCAGCGCAAGCGCGGCGTCCAGGCTGGGAGGCTTGGCTGGCAGCACTGACGCCCGGCCCACCACCCCCGGCCCACCACCCCCACGCCCCCCGCGGCTCAGCTCGTCCTGGATGCGCGACTTCACCAGCTCCAGGTGCCGCTAGCCCTGGCCACGCCGCCGACCGATGCCGAGTGCAGCAGCCCACTCAGGCCCTCGGGCAGCGGGGGCAGCAATCTACCCGCAGACCCTGGTGCCACGCAGCCCCACTCCTCGTGCCGCTGCCAGGCCACACCCACCCCACTGCCCCCTGTTTTCACCTTTTCAAGAATTGATTTTCACCCTGCTGAGAATACACTTGTAATGAAGTCTATACCACAGGAGTGAGAACAGGGAAATCTTTCTCCTCAAATCTCATTCCCCACAATTAACCGCTGTTAACCATGTGGGGCGGCTGGGAACTGCTCATCAGGGCAGAAGATGAAAGAAGAATTGGGGTCTATATTTGCTGAGTTATTTTTTTTTTTGAGACAAGATCTTGCTCTGTCTCCCAGACTGGAGTGCAGCGGTGTGATCATGGCTCACTGCAGCCTGGACCTCTTGGGCTCAAGCAATCCTCTTACCTCAACCTCCTGAGTAGCTAGAGCTGCAGTTGTATACCACTGCACCTGGTTTTTTTGTTTTTTTTTTAGTAGAGATGGGATCTCACTATGTTGCCCAGGCTGGTCTGAAACTCCTTGACTCAAGTGATTCTCCGACCTCAGCCTTTCAAAGTGCTGGGATTGCAGGTGTGAGCCCCTGCACTGGGCTGCCTGCTTGGTTTCTTTTTTTTCTTTTTTTTTAGACAGAGCCTCACTCTGTCACCAAGGCTGGAGTGTAGCAGCACAATCTCAGCTCACTGCAGCCTTTTCCCCCCCGGGGTTCAAGTGATTCTCCTGCCTCAGTCTCCCAGGTAGAT
>NW_022438043.1:0-19538 GCF_009761245.1 Sapajus apella | reverse complement strand
AAAGACTTAAACATAAGACCTAACACCATACAAACTTTAGAAGAAAATCTAGGCAAAACCATTCAGGACACAGGCATAGCCAAGGACTTCATGACCAAAACACCAAGAGCACTGGCAACAAAATCCAAAATAGACAAATGGGACCTAATCAAACTCCACAGCTTCTGCACAGCAAAAGAAGGAGTCATTAGAGTGAATCGGCAACCAACAGAATGAGAAAAAAATTTTGCAATCTACCCATCTGACAAAGGGCTGATATCCAGAATCTAAAAAGAACTAAAACAGATTTACAAGAAAAAAACAAATGAGCCCATTCAAAAGTGGGTGAAGGATATGAACGAACACTTTACAAAATAATACATACATTAGGCCAACAAACATATGAAAAATGCTCATCATCACTGGTCATTAGAGAAATGCAAATCAAAACTACATTGAGATACCACCTCACGCCAGTTAGAATGGTGATCATTAAAAACTCTGGAGACAACAGATGCTGGAGAGGATGTGGAGAAATAGGAACACTCTTACACTGTTGGTGGGAGTGTAAATTAGTTCAACCATTGTGGAAGACAGTGTGGCGATTCCTCAAGGACCTAGAAATAGAAATTCCATTTGACCCAGCAATCCCATTATTGGGTATATATCCAAAGGATCATAAATTGTTCTACTGTAAGGACACATGCACACGAATGTTCATTGCAGCACTGTTTACAATAGCAAAGTCCTGGAACCAACCCAAATGCCCATCGATGATAGACTGGACAGGGAAAATGTGGCACATATACACCATGGAATATTATGCAACAATCAAAAATGATAAGTTTGTGTCCTTTGTAGGGACATGGATGAACCTGGAAACCATCATTCTCAGCAAACTGACACAAGAACAGAAAATCAAACACCGCATGTTCTCACTCATAGGTGGGTGTTGAACACTGAGAACACATGGACACAGGGAGGGGAACATCACACACTGGGGTCTGTGGGGGGGAAATAGAGGAGGGACAGCAGGGGGTGGAGAGTTGGGGAGAGATAGCATGGGGAGAAATGCCAGATATAGGTGATGGGGAGGAAGGCAGCAAAACACACTGCCATGTGTGTACCTATGCAACAATCTTACATATTTTTCACATGTACCCCAAAACGTAAAATGCAATAAAAAAATACCATAAAAAAAGTTGATTTAAATGTTATGTATGATACATTTCTTATTCCTAAGCTAACAAATAATCCATTGATTTGCATAAGGCATTAAGATAAAATATTGCCTAGGTTTCCTTCCCTGGTTCCATCAACTCCATTTTTGGGGATAGTGAGGACAGAAAGTAAGAATTAAAATTAGGTAAGAACTGGTAAAAGCTTGAAAGTAGACTCTTTACTCCTCTAAGGAGAGTTACACTATCCCATCAATTAATAATGATAATTTACAATGAGAATTTAGATGACTGGTGCATCTAAATGGAAAATACTTTTTCAGTGGCTTTCAGAAAATGTGTGCTTACTAAAAACTTATGCATATACACATACCTATAACTATACCTATGCATATATACTCGTGTTCAGTTTGTAATAATTCTTTGAACTGAACACTCATGCTTTGGCTAATTGTTTGTTTGTGTATGTATGTATATATATATATATATATATATATATATATATAAAATTAAAAAGTTAAAACACAAGCCTTTGTATGGAATTATTAATAACTGTATATTTACTTACTATTATTTCCTTAGCTTGTGGAACCACGTCAGCTGTTTTTGCCTGCAATTCTGCATTTAAACGCCTAAAAGCAGAAAATAATAACTGGAATATACTGAAGATCCTAACAAAAATAAAAATTAAACTTTAGCAATTACATGTTATCAAGTGACCTAATCAACAAATGCCAATATATACATATAGCATTCTTACTCTAAAATGAATACAGCCGTTAAGAACTTATCCAACTCACGATTCCTCCTTCCCTGTGGTAGGAACTCAAACACTAAGTATTAGCCTTTCTGTGGCCCTCTATTAACTTCAAGTGAACTAACGTATCTGACTAATACATTTAGGAAGAATGAACTGGTCAAGTTCAGCTCTGTACCACTCACTACCTTCTTGGGATTAGCCTACCTGCAGTGAATACAAGTTCTAACCTTGCTTCTCCAGAGACAGGTCCTGTTCTAATTGTGGGCAGGATGTTGGGGAGACCTGCTCTGGTTTAGGGTGTTGCTGGAAGTGGGGAGCTAAATGTGAGGTTTTGTGAGCAGACCCAATGTGGCTCACATTTTGGCTGCACACTTTAATTTAAAGCTTCCTCGGTAAATAAAGGTGACTATATTGATCTCTACCTATCACTCCTTTTTAAATTATGCTTTTTCATTCTACTTGGAAACTAGCATGAATAGGAATACTATTTACTTGATCCTCCATTAAGACTGCAAGAATGACAATATTATTGAAAGAAATTGTTTTTAAAGGAAAAACTGCCCATAATCCTACCACCACCATCCAACCATTTTTATTTTTAATATTCCTTTCCAATTTTCATCTGTAGCATATACACAATTTGATACTGTTTTCCCACAGCAATATAAAAGGAATATCTATCTCGATGTAATCTTTATAAGCATGTTAAATGTCTATAAAATAATTCAATAAATTGAAATTAATATAATGTAATGAACTCTGTCGCTATCGTTAAGTCCCCCTTTCACTTTTAAAGGTTAACACCACAATAAACATATTCAAAAGCATATAACTTTTTCTGCTGTTGAAATGTCACATTTCTAGACTATCTAGGATCTTTTGAAGTTATGTGAAGGAGACATGTTAAGGATTTTAAAAATCAGATATCTTATTTTTCTTAGACATGTAATTCAGAAGTAACACAAAACACAATTTCCATCCCCAGGGAAAAAAAGGGCGAGATCAGTACCATATCCTTTAACAGTATGAAGCTTTCAGAAATATTTCTATATCTTAGGATTACTTGGTCAAAAGAAATATACCTAAGAAAGACTTAAAGGTGTCTTAGAAGTGCCATTACCTGATTTTTCAAATTTCCCTAACAAGAATCACAGGGACTTAAATGGAAGTTTGCAATTAATATAATGGACCCAGATGACTGAGAAGACTATTCTACTCTAAATCCACAGAAATGTCTGATAAAATGCAATGGAGGAAACATTGCTAAGCTGAAACTCAGGCAAAGGAAATTCCCTGGTAATAAGAAGGAAGCAGCAATTCAAAGTGAGAGCAATAAACAGGAACAGAAGCCAAAATAGCTTAAAAGCTAGAAGCTGATGCATGTGAGTCACGAAGGCATAAACCTGTGAAGCACAGACTACAACAACTCTACCCACAACCTTGGGTGAGCAGAAATGAAACCAGAGCCATGGGCAGAAAAGATTCTCTTGTGAGTAATTCAACAAGAGGGAAGTCCAAATTCATCTTATCCAGATGATACAGGGACACCATGCCAAAACTTTAAAACAGAAAGAGCTGGTGTGGAATCAATGAAAACTCTGAACTAGTAAAGGTAAATTGAAATCCACCCTATAGGGACATTTACTCATCCACAATATATAAACTTTCTCAGAAAGCAAACTGCTAAAGATGACTTCGAAAAGATAACAAACTGTGTAAAGAAATAAGAGAGAATCAGATGTGAGGAAACAGAAAATTTGTATTATAAGAACAAGAGATACTATTAACAATTTTTAAAAGATTTTAAATTACCATTTGGAAAAAAAACACAGAGAAATAAAAAACATTAGACAAGACCCAGATTTTATCACAAAAGAATGCTGAATTTGAAAAAGATCCAGATACAAATTACATAAATGAAAAACACAGTCACTGAAATTAAGAAATCTGATAAAAAGGAATGCATGAATTAGAAGACAGAAAGAAATCACCTACAAGGAGATACATAAAACAAGGGGATAAAAACTCAAAGGACAGGTTAACATCCACTGAAGACAGATGTTATGTATCTATCATAACAGGAGTTATAGAAAGAAATCCCAGAGAGGGCTGAGTGCAGTGACTCCCACCTGTAATCCCAGCACTTTGGGAGAGGGGGAAGGAAGGATCACTTGAGGCCAGGAGACCAGCCTGGCCAACATGGAGAAACCCAAACTCTACTAAAAATACAAAAATTAAGGCCAGACGTTGTGGCCCATCCCTGTAATCCCACCACTTTGGGAGGCTGAGGCGGGCAGATCACCTGAGGTCAGGAGTTCGAGACCATCCTGGCTAACATGGTGAAACAGTTTCCACTAAAAATAGAAAAATTAGCCAGGCATGGTGGCAGGCACCTGTAATCGCAGCTACTTGGGGGGCTGAAGCAGGAGGATCACATGAACCCGGGAGGTGGAGGTGGCAGTGAGCCAAGATCATGCCACTGCACTGCAGCTTGGGCAACAAAAGCCAAACTCCATCTTAAAAACAAACAAAAAAAATTATGCAGGTGTGGTGCTGCATGCCGCTAGTCCCAGCTACTCAGGAGGCTGAGGCATGAGAATCACTTGAACCTGGGAGGTGGAGGTTGCAGTGAGCCAAGATCCTGCCACTGCACTTCAGCCTGGGCAACAGAGCAAGATTCTGTCTCCAAAAGAAAAGAAAAGACAAGACATCCCAAGAGGAGAGAACGTCAATATTTAGAGAGCTAATGCTGAGAATCTCCCAAACTGAAGACATGGAACTCATGAAGAATAAAGAAAACAAATCTACATGTGTATACATCATAGTGAAAGTGCAGAATTTTAAAGATAAAGAGAGTACTCACTAAACTACCAAATCGTTATTTCAAAAGAACAGAGAAAAATAGTCTACCAGCATAATTATCTAAAAAGCTGACAGCAGATGGCTCATTAATGTTTCTAACATTCTAACATTTCTATCCTTGTATTTCCAACAGATGATATAAGGATATCTTTAATGGGCTGAGAAGGAAAAACTGGCTATCTAGAATTACATTCAGATAGTGTCATTGAAGAATAAGTGCAAGTAACAATTTTCTAAAAGACTGGAGAGTTTAAGACAGATTTTCACAGAAAGAAGTAATGAAGCTTCTACACTTCATGAAGGAGGAAAATTGAATCTGGAAAAAAAGAATCATGAAGATATCAAAAAACATGCTAAATCTAAATTAGTACAGACTATAAAAATAACACTGGTGATTAACTGGGTGTGGGTGTATTCAAAACAACAAAGTAAAATACTATCTAACTTAAAAAACAGAGGAAACCAAGTTAAAGCGTTCTAACATCTTTCCAAACCAGTAACAATAAAGACATAATGAAAACCCATTCAATCTAGAAGCAGACAGACAAGAACCAAAGACAAGACATAATAAATAGAAAACATAAAAAATAAGGTGGCTAAGACAACTTCAAGTTACGTAATAATGTAAATAAATTAAATTCACCTATTAACAGGCAGAAATTACCAGACTGGTTATAAAAAGAATGCTCTTATTGACAAATGACATACAAAGTTTGAAAATAAGGGATGAAAAAAGCTATAACAGACACCACATAAGAATGAAAGGAATCAAGAAGATTTACATAAGTCAAATAAGGTACTCCCAAACAAAAATGGCCACAATTATAAGAAATTTTTTTCTATAATTATAATTGATGATTTTTAATACACTTCTAACAGAAGCCAATAAAGCCAGAACAAAAAAAAGTTGAGGAAACCAATGTCATAGATAACAAATATAATTGGCTTAATCTAACTGATTAGCCAACACAATATACTTTCTATCAAGGAACACATAGAACTTCTACAAATAGTGAACATGCACTTGGCCACAAATAAGTCTCAATACATTTTAAAAACTTAGTATCTTATTAATTCTCTAATCATAATGCAATTTAAAATAAACTAGGCCGGGGATGGGGGCTCATGCCTGTAATCTAAATCTGAATAATAATACTTTGGGAGGCTGAGGCAGGCAGATCGTTTGAGTCCAGGAGTTAAAGACCAGCCTGGGCAACATGGTGAAACACCCTCTCTACAAAAAAATAGAATACAAAAACTAGCCTTGCATGCTAGCACATGCCTGTAGTCCCAGGTGCTCAGGAGCTTGGGAGGTGAAGCTTGCAATGGGCTTAGATCACACCATTGCACTCCAGTCTGTGCAACAGAGTGAGACCCTGCCTCAAAAAAAAAAAAAAAGAAGCCTGGAATGGTGGCATGTGCCTGTAGTCCCAGCTCCTTGGGAGGCTGAGGTGGGAGACCTTCTTGAGCCCAGGAGGTCAAAGCTGCAGTGAGCCATAATTGCACCACTGCACTCCAGCCTGGGCAAGAGAACAGGGCCCTGTCACATACATACTTAGAAAAGTAAAAAGCAGACAACAGTAAACAGCTCTATGCGCTTGCAAACTAAAAAACACACATCTAAATAATCACTATGAAAACCACATAATATTTAGAACTTAATAACCATAAGGGAAATATACACCAAAAGAAGTCCTGGAATGTAGTTAAGTTGTAGTTGGAGAGAAATTTAAAGACTTAAATATATTTATTAAAAAATAAGAAAAAAATAAATGAAGAAACTGAAAAAAAAACAAAAAACAAAAAACAAAAATCCACCCCAATTAGATCATCTTTTTTTATTTCTATAAAGATTAATGAAATTTTACAATAGCACAGATTACCAAGAAAACCAAAGGTCGTCCTCTGAAAAGACCAATAAAACAGATAAATCTCCCAGGAAACTTGACAGAAAAAGACAAAAATAAACAATATTGGAAAACTACCAAAGGAGGGGTATATACAGTTATAGATACAGTCCAGATTTCAAACATACAACCAGAGTCCATTTATGCTAATATATTTTAAAACACACATGCACACTTTTCTAGAACCAAAGATTATTCTAGATATAGAACATCTAAATAGATGAGTAACCATTAAAGGAGCTAAATTCATAGACAAAAAGAGTCTCCTTGACAAAAGAACACTAGAATGACACAGTTTCACAACTTTAATCAAAGGGCAAAAGATCTCTAATTATAAAAAGCTTCCAAGAAAAGAAACAAGAAAGCTATTCCGTTTATTTCATCTAGCCAGAATAATATTGATATCAAAGGACAAGAACTAGAAAAAAAGTGTAACACCCATTTCACTTTTGTTCATAGATGCAAAAACCTACATAAAAAATTATACCCGTCAAACCTAGCAGTCTTTAAAGGAAAACAAGAAAGCTGCCTTCGCAGTTCAGTAAGTTAAAGCATTAAAGGAGGGGAAAAGAACATACCACCACCTGGGTTAATCGGCGAAAAAAGAAATTGTGATACATTTTACACTCATTCAAATTGGGAATTAAGGGGACGAATTTTAAACATAAAAAAAGAATCTACCAAAACCCTAGGGCAAGCTTCAAATGTAGTGATTATTAAAAGTGGGCTTCTCAAAATCATAAACAATGTAAGGAAGCTCACCGTCACTTTTTCTATTCCATATCACATGGGAAGTCCTAAACAGAGAAAAGGAGAGAATGCAGGAGAATTATCAAGGGAGAAAATGATCATAATTTGCATATAAATGTCTTCATCAAAAATGCAAGGGACTTCACAGAATGAATAAGAGAGTCCAGCAGGAATGAAGATCTGTGTGTATGTAAATACAGATGTAGCTCCAACATCTAAAAATCCTACATGTATAACTAATTAGAAAATATAATAAAAAAGGTCCACTTATTATATAGCAACAAAACTATTCAGCATCTTGAAGCAAATTACATATGCAAGAATTTTATGTAGTAAAATACTATTAAAGGTTAAGGAAAAAAACCTGTAAATTGAGAAGTATCATATTTGGGGAAGAGTCAATAGCAGAAATAAGTCTGTTATCTGCAAATTAATCTGTAAATCCAATGTAACTGGGATTTATGAAGGTGCTTGCCCTCCCAGTTATCATGTAATCTTATTGTTTAGCTATTGGTATTATAATACAGGAAGAAGCTTGAAAAATCTATCCACCTGAGTGATTAGCGTCTTCCTTAGTCTATCCTCTCAAATAGTGATTATTTCCCCCAACAGGAGCAGAACTGCAAAAGGTTTTGGATTCAGGTCCCTGGGAAGTAACGTTCTAATGACTAATGCCAAGACAACAGGTGGCAAAATAGATACCATACTGTTATAATCTCATATTCTTGCTTACAGGGATGGCCAGACATTTTACACTTCTACCTGACACAGAAGTACTCTAGAAGATTCAGGTAGTGTAGAGACTTACTCCCTTCATATGCTTCACGTGTGCACAACTCAGAGCACAGACAAAAGAACAAGTAACAACTGGACACCATGTAATACTGTTTAGCTATCTCGCTTTATAAAACAACTCATGCTAGCATCATAGTCCCTGTATATTTCTTATTTTAAGCAGGACTATATCCCTAACGATGCACCAGAGCCAGGTGCAAAACATACTCTCAAATAACTGGCAAACCTAATCCAGGTATTTAATACTATATGTTTAATAATATTGAAATAACCATTTTGATTGATGCACAGCTGAAAAGTATATATAGACAACAGATTAAGTTGCTTAAGTACACTTGTGAACTGGGATAATAGGCCCATTTGATCAGAGAGAAGATATGATTATCTTCCTACTTGCTGTGGTAAATTGGTGTATAGTTCATCTAAACATAGTACTCTTCAGTTTTAATTTCAAATGTGCTTTAATTTTAAATAGACATCATATGTAGATCATACAGTACCTCTAGTTTAACCCTCTGATACGAACTCCCAACTATTTCCAAATTTTAAACTACTTATTTTATATTGTTAGAAAGGGAGTTGTCAAAAGACACTTTTTATAAGGGTGTGCACAATGGCAAATAAAACAGACATGGTCTCTGCCCTTGGAACTTACAGTCCAGTGGAAAAGACAGACAAAAAGGAAATTAACAAATGCATTTATTGTAACAAATTATGCTAACTAGAAAGAAAAATCAGTAAGATGTTGAAAAAGCCCAACAAGGAAGCCGACTTAGCATAGTCAAGGAAGGCCACTCACAATACAGGTTGAAGGTGCGTGTGAATTGTCTTTTTCCTAAGACAGAAAAAAAACCGAAACAGTTTTTGGACTAAAAGGCCAGTTAAGCTGGAGAGCTTTGAGGGGGAAATGGGAGCAGGAATAAGATCAAGTAAAAAGGGGGCAGGAGGAGCTTTCAAAGTGCAACAGGAAACCACCGTAGAGTTTTAAGCAAAGGAATTGCATGATCAAATTAACAGATTACATTGGCTGCTGTGTGAAAACTTAGGGATGATGAGTGGAATGGGCCAAGAATGAAAGTTTGTCAAGAGACTTGTAATTACACCGAGACCAGATAAGGAAAATCTGAACAAGAACGGTAATTCTGATTGCACTGGGAAGCATGATGTCAATTTAGAAACCAATGTAAAGGAAACTTACATAAGGCAAACTCTATAAACTTGCTACTAAGCGAAATAACTTAAACTAGAAACTGAACTATTCGTGGCAATTCCTGCTACTCAAATAACTTCCAAAAGCATACTGCTGTTTACTTGGGCTAAATTTTCACCCACTTCAAACATCTTCTAAGACGCAGGTGAACTACTCAGGTGAAAGAGAAGGGATAAACGGCGAGTGAACGAGATGACGAGAAGGGAAAGCTGCAGTGACTGGTCCTGCAGATCCAGCCAGTCTTCAGAAAAAGTACTCGTAGGCAGCCTCATTTAGATGAAAGAAAGAAGGAAAGCTCCACCGCCGAATTTCTTACTTACATTCTTCCTCCAAAGCGAGGAGGTCGGGTCCAGGTGTAGAGGGTTGTTGGACTGGTGGCAGGAGCGGAGTCCCTGGAACGCTGCTTCTCTGTAGGAGAGGCAGAGAGTTTGAGACCCGAAGATAAAGGAGGTTAGGCGTCCTAGTCGCCGGAGCCCGGACACTCCCCAGGAGCCTGGAGTTGAACCGACCGTGAGACCAAGACCTCGCCCTGCCATCTTCGGCAACTGCGACGCGGTTACCGAGGCAACGACGCATCTTCCCTCGAGAGTTTCCGCATCCCGGGCAACCTCCCGTCCCGGCGCCGACGCCTTCCCACTCCCAGGTTCTGTGCGGAAAGCGGCGGGAGGCTCCGGCAGGGGGCCCCACCCTTGCTTGCACTACTCGGCACTGCCCCAGGAACTAAGTGCAAATGCGACTTACAGCCAGTGCAAATTATCAACTTGGGTGGGTCGGGGGGTCGTAGGAGTTTCAACCAAAAGAGGCAGGTCCATTGCTGCGACTCCACAGAAAGCAAGCTGCTGAGGAAGTCCCTCCCCGTTTTGCTTTTCAAACCCTTAGTGGCTAATCTGACCTTCACTCCGTTTGCTTAAAGTGAACTCTTCAGTGGAATTCTGAAGTTTTGATTTCTAACTTTCGTTTACAGCATGCACGGCTAAGATCTCAGGCTCTCAGGTTAGTTAACCTAAATTATTACACTGGCACTGCCACTTAGTAGTTACTTATGTGGCCTTGGGCAAAACACTCTGTACATTGGCCACTTCATCTGTCAAAAGGGAATGAGAATAGTGCCCACTTCACAGTTGTAAGAAGCAAATGAATTCATGCTTAGCATCATGCCTGAAACACGTAAGCCATTAATAATTCCAATTGTTTTGGAATAAAATGGACGTCCAGAAATATACCTTCATGTGTGTATGGTCAACTGATCTTTAGCAAGGGTGCAAGACCATTCAATGGGAAAAGAATCATCTTCAACAGATGGAGACAACTGGATATCCTAGTGCAAAACAATCATATCCTAGTACCTCACATCATATACAAAAATTAAAACGGATCAAAGATCTAAACATAGGAGATAAAACTCTAAAGCTCTCCGAAGAAACTGTTGCTTTAAATCTTTATTACTTTGAATTACAATTCTAAGAATCTTTGATGGATTTTTAGCTATGACAACCGAAAGCATTACAAAAAAAAAAAAAAGCAAAATAGATAAACTAGAAATTACTAAAACTAAAAACCTTTTGTTTCAAAAAATACCATAAATAAAGTAAGAAGACAAACTACAGGAAGAGGGGGAATTCTTGCAAATTATATATCTGATAAATAACGTGTATAGACTATATAAAGAACTATTAAAATTTGAAAACAGGTGGATGCAGTGGTTAATGCCTATAATCTCAGCACTTTGGAGGCTAAGGCAGGAGGATCACTTGAGCCCAGAAGTTCCAGACCAGCCAAGGTAACAGAGTGAGACCCAATCTCGACCAAAAAAAAAAAAAAAAAAAAAAAAAAAAGGAAATCGATAAATAAAATTAGCTGGGTCCAGTGGTGCATGCCTATAGTCCCAACTACTCAGGAGACTGAGATGGGAGGATCGCTTGAGCCTGGGAGTGCAAGGATGCAGAAAGCCATGGTCACACCACTGCACGCAAGGTTGGGTGACAGAGTGAGACCTTGTCTCAAATAAATAAATAAATAAAATAGACAACTCATGTTAAAAATAGGCAAATAATCTTGAATAGGGATTTCTCCAAAGAAAATATACAAATAGAGCCAAAAAGAACATGAAAAAATGCTCAATATTGTTAGTCTTCAAGGAAATGAAAATCAAAACCAAAATTAAATGCTACTAAAACGGCTGTCCAAAAGGATGGACAGCCAGGTGCAGTGGCACACCTGTAATCCCAGCACTTTGGGAGGGCAAGGCAGGTGGATCACCCGAGATCAGGAGTTTGAGACCAGCCTGGCCAACATGGTGAAACCCAGTCTCTACTAAAAATACAAAAAATTAGCCAGGCATGGTGGCACATGCCTGTAATCCCAGCTACTCAGGAGCCTGAGGCAGGTGAATCACTTGAACCCAGAAGACAGAGGTTGCAGTGAGCAGAGATCACACCACTGCACTCTAGCCTGGGCAACAGAGGGAGACTCTGTCATAAATAAATAAAGGCCAATAACAAGTGTAGAGAAGGATGCAGAGAAACTCGAACCCTCATAAACTGTTAGTGGGAATGTGAAAATTGTGCAGCCACTGTGAAAAATGGTCTAGCCATTCTTCAATAGTTTATACACAGAGTTACCACATAATCCAGCAACCACTATTAAGTATACACCCAAGCAAAATGAAAACATAATGCACACGAAAAGTATATATACAAATGTTTATAGCAGGATTATTCATAATAGCCAAAATACAAAACAAACCCATAATGGTCATAAACTGATTAGCAGTTGAACAAAAACTGGTATATTCATACAATGGAATATTATTCAGAAACAAAAAAGAATGAAGCATATATATACAGCAATATGGATGAACCTTGAATCTATTATGCTAAGTGAAAAAAGCCATTCACAAAAGACCAACTATTACCTAATGTCATTCACAAAAGATCACATGCTATAGGCTTCTATTTAAATATAACTCCATATTATAGGAAATGTCCAGAAAAGGCAAATTTAGAGAGACAGAAGTAGATTAGTAGTTGCCTAGGCTTGGCAAATAATGGAGGATTGGCTAAGGAGTTGCAGGGTTTGGGGGAAGCTAGTGAAAAAAATTGATAGTGTTGATGGTGTACAACTCTGAATACACTGAAAGCCAATGAATAGTACACTTTATATGGGTAAATATAGATATGTGAAATAAATCACTCAAGCTGTTAAACCATCTTAAAAATAACAAATTATAACATCAATGGATAAAGAAAGGAAGGTTATGCAAGTACTAATTAAAAGGAAGCTGGAGTAGCTATATTAATTTCAAACAAAGATGACATCAGAACAAGGAAAATTATCAGGGACAAAGAGCAGCATTAATGATAGAGTCACTTCTCCAAGGGGACAGAACAATCCTGGTGTATATGCTCCTAACAGTCTCAAAATGCATAAGGCCAAAACTGATTGGATTTGCAAAGAGAAATAGACAAATCCATTATTATAGTTGGAGACTTCAACACTACTTCTTCAGTAATTCATAGGTTAAGTGGGCAGAAAATCAGCAAGAGTTGCTCTAGACAGCACCATCAATCAACTTGATGTAATTGACATTTATAGCATACTCATTTCAATAACAGCAGAATACACACTTTTCTCAAGGTCTCATGGAATGTTCACCAAGCTAGAACACATTCTGGGCCATAACACACATTAATAACTTTAAAAGAATAGAAATTATATAGTTTAGGGTAGCTGTAACAAGGTACCACCAAGTGAGTGGCTTAAAACAGCAGAAATGTATTTTCTCATGGGTCTGGAGGCTAGAAGTCAAAAATGACAGTATCAGAAGGACTACGTTTTGCTTGAAACATGCAGTGGAGAATCTTTCTTTGTCTCTTTCTAGCCTCTGATGGTGGCTGTCACTCCTTGGCATTCCTTGGCTTGCAGCTGCATCACCACAACCTCTCTCTGCCTCTATAATCAGGTAGCATTTCCCCTGTGTGTTTTTGTGTTTGCATGGCATTCCTGCTTTTCATAAAGACTCCAGTAATATTGGATTTTGGCCACACTAATGACCCCATCGTAACTTGATTACATCTGTAAAGATCATATTCACAGGTACTGGGGGTTCAGACTTCAATATATGGTAGGGACGGGGAGGTGCCACACTTCAACCTATAACAGAAATTATGCAAACTGTGGTCCCAGACCACAATAAAATTAAACTAAAAATCAGTAACGAAACAGCTGGAAAAACCACAAAATATCTGCAAATTAAACTCACACTTCTAAATAATACATGGATCAGGTAAATATCTAGAATTAAAAAACATTTTGAATGAAATAAAAATTGAACTTATCAAAATCCATGGAATGCTGTGAAAGCAGTGCTTGGAGTGCTTAGCATTTGATGCATATATTAGAAAAGAAGAAACATCTTAAGTTGATCTGAATGTCTACCTTCAGCAGCTAAAGGAAAAATATTAAGCTTAAAGAAAGCAAAAGAAAAGTAACAACAAACATTAGATCATAAATCAAGGCACTTGAAACTGGGAAACAATAGAGAAAATTACAGAAACCAGACTCTAGTTAAAATCCATAAACTTATAGCTGTGCTAGCCAAGAAAAAGAGAAGATCCAAATCGCCTGTTCTGTGTTATTTTCTGTGATGGTTAGTCAGGTGTGTCCATGAGAGAAAAACAATGTTTATTATACTTACAGGTCATAGAAATAGGAGCCATGGCATGCCATACAGGGTTACATGGGGAAGCCTTTGGGTAGTTAGTCAGAAGGCAGGAAGCAGGAGCAAGAGAAAAGCCTTGACTACAGCCTCTATTGGAGTTTCCACAGGAAAAGTAAGGTTGGGTAGAGTAGACAGATTAGGATTGGCTAGTATGAATAATTTCAGAGGGCCTTGGAGTATACAGGTTGTCCCTAGTGTCTGGTAGGTATCCGTGCAATGGTTAAGACAGAGGAAGGCCTGTTGTATATGGGCCAGACAGAGGAGGTATGGCTTGATATTTAGTTTTTTTATATATCAAAGCCATGCTCCCTGGATAAATCCATTTGCTTAGCTACGAATTCGCTTGCCTCAAGAGGGTGTAGTTTTTCCCAAGTCAGAAAGGATTTTTTTAAAGATGTCAAAACATTATACTATACAGAAAAATTTAAAATATAAGCAATATAGTACCAATATTAGAAATGGAATGTAAGTCATCAATAATTGTCCCATGAAAATTAAAAGGATAATCAAGGAATACTATGAACTCTATGCCCAAAAATTTAATAAAGTAGATGAAATGGAGCAATTACTTCAAAGATACAAACTACCAAAACTCATGCAAGGAGAAATAGATAATCTAAGTAGGCAAGGACGTTGAGTCAATAACCTTCCAAGAAAGAAAACACCAGTTCCAGATGGTTTCTCTAGTAAATTTTAACATACATTTAAGGAAGAAATACCAATTTTACATAATCTTTTTTTTCTGGAAAATAGAAGCAGAAGGAACACTTCCCAATTCATTCTATGAATCTAGCATTACCCTAATATTAAGAGCAGTTAAAGACATTGTAGGAAAACGACAGACTGGAATCCCTTATAAATCCAGATTTTTTAATCCTTAACAAAATTTTAGCCAATATAATCCAACAATGTCTAAACAGAATTATGCAACACAAGGAAGTGGGATTTATTCTCAGTATACAAGGATGGTTCAATATTCTAAAATCAATCAATGAACAAAGCACATTAAGAGGTTAAATAAGAAAAATTATAGGATCCATATAAATTCATGCAGCAAAAGCATTCGATAAAATCCAACGGCCTTGAAGGTACCAACAACTCTCAGAAAACTAGGACTAGTGGGAAGTATCCTCAACTTGACAAAGAACATCCACAAAAAATCTACAGTTTAATGGTGATAAACTGGATGTTTTCTCCCTAAGATGGGGAACAACACAAACATGCCCTTTATCATCATTATTATTTAACATTACATCTGACGTTCTACCTGGTGAAATAAGACAACAAAAGGAAACAGAGTACACAGATAAGGAAGGAATAAACAGTCTTTGTGTATAGATGACATGAATGTCTATAAAGAAAATTTAAAAACAGAAAATCCAAAAGAAGAAATAAAGCTCTCCTGTAACTAATAAAATGATAAAAAGCAAAATTTGTGTATACATAGAATGGACAATACAATAGTATTCAGCCTTAACAAAAAAAAAAAAAAAAGGAATGAAATTCTGAGACATGCTACTACATGAATGAACCTTGAAAACATTTTGCTAAGTGAAATAAACCAGACACAAAAGGACAAATATTGTATAATTCCACTTATATAACATGCCTACAAATGATTAATTTATACAGACAGAAAACAGAGTTTACCAGGGATTAGGGAGAGAGGGAAATGGGAATTATTTTTTCATGAGTACAGAGTTTCTGTTTGAGATGATGAAAAAGTTCTGAAAATGCATAATGATAATAAAATCATTGCACAACGCTGTGAATATATTACACGTAAGGCTACCAAATTGTGTATTAAAACATGGTTGACATGGTAAATTTTATGTATATTTTACAATAAAAATTTCCAATAGAGGGGTATCCTACAAAATATCCAATCAGCACTCCTCAAAATTGGCAAGGCAATCCAAAACAAGGCTGTGAAACTGACACAGCCAAGAGGGGCTTAAAGAGACATGACAACTTTGTAAAGTGATTATATTAGTCTGTTCTCACACTGCTATAAAGAAATACCCAAGACTGGGTAATTTATAAGGGTAAGAGGTTTAATTGACACAAAGTTCTGCATGGCTGGGGAGTTCCCAGGAAACTTACAATTATTGCAGAAGGGGAAGCAGGCATGTCTTACATGGCAGCAGGACAGAGAGTGAGCATGTGAAAGAAGAAATGCCAGACACTTATAGAACTATCAGATCTCATGAGAGCTCACTCACTATCAGGAGAATAGCATGGAGGACACCACTCCCATGATCCAATTGCCTCCCACCAGTCTCTCCCTCAACACGTAGGGATTATGGGGATTACAATTCAAGATGAGATTTGGGTGGGAACACAAAGCCTAACCATATCAGTGATATACTGGAACAAACCCTAGAATAGGAAAAGACAGGTAAAAAACAAGAAAATCTGAATAAACTACAGACTTCAGTTGATAATAATGCATTAGTAATGGCCTACTAATTGTAATAATTTAACCATATTAATGTAAGATCTTAATAATAGGGAAAACTACGTGCAGGTTATATGGGAACGCTCTCTACAATATTCTGTTTTTGGGCAAATGTAAAACTTTGAAAAAATTAAATACTTTTTAAAAAAGTAAGTTAAAAGGAATTTTGTTCTTCAACAAAATTCTGGGCTAGATGCTCTGCAACACCCTTCTGCTGTACAACAACCAGATTCTGAAAAACAAAAGAATACAAAAACTCATCTATGCACTACTGAACTTGAAGGCAGTAGAAGAAATTTCCATGTGCCCTGCTGACATCTCACCCTCCAGATCTCTGCCCCACAAATAAATGAAACCGAGTGATAGTAAGCAATTAAGAATAAAAAGAGGCCGGGCACGGTGGCTCACACCTGTAATCCCAGAACTTTGGGAGGCTGAGGCAGGGAGATCACAAGGTCAGGAGTTCAAGAACAGCCTAGCCAATACCCCATCTCTACTAAAAATACAAAAATTAGCCAGGCATGGTGGTGGGTGCCTGTAGTCCCAGCTACTTGGGAGGCTCAGGCAGGAGAATTGCTTGAACCCAGGAGTTGGAGGTAGCAGTGAGCCAAGATCGTGCCACTGCATTCCAGCCTAGGCAACAGAGTGAGACTCTGTCTCAAAAAAATAAATAAATAAAAATGTTAAGATGAGAAAATGCCCAGGGAATTGTATTCAGAAAACAAGGCTTATATCAACAGCAATATGGAAGAGCTAAATTTGAGAGCTCTGTGCTAAGCTAAAAACGGAAAGAGGCTAAAAGTGGACTGGTAGCACCCCAGCAGACCTACCAGATCCAAACACAGATCTTCTTCAAGAAAAATTTCCTAGTTGAGCCCACTAGATTCCCAGCTTAAGATTAAGAAAATGTGAGTTCACCATCAAAAATCACCAGACACAAAGGAAGCAACTCATCGTGAGTGTAAAATTAGAAGATATAACAAATATTTAGACCTCCAAGAAATTCAGATATTAACATTTTATCAGCTGCAAAATATAGAAAATCTATTTAGAAAGAAATAGACGTAAGGGATAGAATCACAACAATGAGCCATCAGCAAGAGACATCAGGAATGACCATGCAAATGTGACAAGTAATCAAATGAAGCTTTTAGATATTAAACACCTGTTTGTTGAAATGAAAATACTCAATGAATAGGTCAAATTGCAGATTAGAAACAGATAATCAGTAAACTATAACATATCAGAGAAAGTTATTCAGAATGAACAGAGAATGGGTAAACAGTACAGATGTTAGACTGAAAAGATCTGACATATCAAAAATCAGATTTCAAGAAGGATAGATTTAAAAAATTGAGAAGCAATATTTAAAAAGTTAATTCCTTAGAATTTTCCAGAATTTAGGAAAGATACAAATGTGTAAGTTCAAGAAGCACAGTGTATCACAAAGAGGATACATTTTTAAATATATTCCTAGAGCTGTCATATATGGCAAAACACCAAAGAAAAAAGAGATCTTTAAAGCAGAAAAGAGGAAAAAAAAGACAGATAACCTACAAAGAAGCAATTAAAGTAGGTGTTTTAATAGCTACAATGAAAGTCAATAAGACAGTAATAATTAGCAGAATTTAATGATAATAAACCCTATTATAATGAAAATTTGGATCCAGCATGCTTGGTTATTAATGACCAATTACTCACTAATGATTGGCAGCATTCTGTCTAATTCTATTCTCAAACCGGGTGGGATAAACTTCTATCTTCTGAATGGATAGGGTAGGGGACATAGTAAGGTTTGGAAGGAAAAGTCAGCACTCTATCTCAGGAAACAGGGAGCCAGAGGATAACTCTTTTATTTCCAGTATTATTCTTACCCAATCTCTTTTGATTAGACCTACTAAATGAGCCCCAGCTAAATATGAGATCCCTACAATTGCTGCCACTGTTCTGGAAGTCCTAGCCAGTGAGACAGGATCCAGAACTGGCACACTTTGACAATTATTTTGGAGCAGAAAGCCACCACCACAACCATATGAGGCCAAACCACAACCAGGATAAGCAAATATTTTAATTATAGAGCCAGACCACTGGGACTTCTAGTCAATCAGCTAGGCAGGCTCAGGTAACTCATTTCTTTACTTATGACAGTAAGCCCACTCTTCTTTTTACCAAGTTAAAAATATTCATCCTCAGTAATCTTATTATGAGGGGATTTTATTGTATCTTAAAAGTGATCAAATAAAATAATCTCAGTTTAGATCTGTGTACTCAATCACCAATACTGTATTACAAGATGAGAGTGAAATAAATATATATTTAGATAAATAAAACTTAAGAAATTTGGCACACACATAGGCCTACCAAAGGCACTTCTAAAGGACATGCTTCAGGAAGAAAAAAAAATACTAGTGAATTATTTTGAAACACCGGAAGAATGGTGAGCAAACAAGATGATAAACATGCATGTAGGTCTAAATAAGTAATTTCTCTATGGGTTCACAGACAATTCTACCAGCCATACAAAGATGACATGGTACCATTCCTTCTGAAACTATGCCAAACAATCCAAAAAGAGGGAATCCTTGCCAAATCATTTTATGAGACCAACATCATCCTGATACCAAAACCTGGCAGAGACTCAACAAGAAAAGAAAACTTCAGGCCAATATCCATGATGAACATAGATGCAAAAATATTCAATAAAATACCGGCAAACTGATTGCAACAGCACATCAAAAAGCTTATCCATCACGATCAGGTAGGCTTCATCCTGGGGATGCAAGGCTGGTTCAACATATGCAAGTCTATAAATGTAATTCACCACATAAACAGACCAAAGGCAAAAACCACATGATTATCTCAACAGATGCAGAGGAGGCCTTTGACAAAATTCAACAGCCCTTTATGCTAAAAACCCTC